>NC_064303.1:99856379-100062864 GCF_023373825.1 Bactrocera dorsalis
CAAATTTAGAAAACCGCATCTTTGCAACATACGAACACTGTGCAGCAACGAAAGCTCCAATTTGAACCTTCATACCTTTCATTCTTCCAAATTTTATAGCATTTTTATGAGTTCGCATGTAAAAAGCAACAACAATAGATTGGGGGACCTGCAAGTGCCTTTAGTTTTGCAATATTTAACTAACAATTTTTACTTAAATATTTTTTTATACGAGAGTTACCATTTTCATTTCGGGATTGGAGCACAAAAACAAATATTAAATCAAAAATCGTTTTACAGTTTTTCATTCTCTATTAAAATCCATAGACTTTTGTATATGTTTAAATCAAGTGTCGCAGCCTTTTAGCCACTCGGATTGAGGTATCTCCAAAAAATGCATTCTGAACGCATTAACCGTCTCTTCAAGTGTCGAAAAAGGTTGTCCGCTTAGATTATTTTTTACGTAAGAGAACAAAAAGAGGTCATGCGACGATTCGCCACCTGTCGGAATGTCATAGACGTGTTTGAATGCATCGCGACCATATTTTTTCCAAGTTCTCTCGAACAACCTACAACTACATAACAGTCTGGCAATATCTGTTTGCTCAAAACATCATTAATTCCCGAAAGAACAACCGATTTTGAATGACCTTCACGAGATTTCCTTTTGGAGAGGTCTAAGGCTTCGATTGAATTCAACGTACCATCGATAAACACTGGTATTTGAGGGCCTTTCATCACCAGAAATGTAATTAAGTTCATCAGTCTGCGGTTAATCTATGTCGAAGGCTGTAAAAAAATCAACTTTTTGGCCGAGATGAACCTTTCAAGTTACTGTAAACAGCACAAATAGCGATCGTATGCCAAAACAATTTGGGATTTATTTTTTAAATATTACCTCTTTTGGCCGCACCTACATACGTGTGAGTTGGTCCGTTGAAGCAATTTTTCGTTTACTCGTCCGAGCATTTTTAATAGTAATTGGCGCGCGTGATGTTGTGCTCCAAGGCCTGAATCATACTTTAAACATTACATATCCCCACAGGAAAAAATCCACTGACTAATGCGATGTGTGGGAAATAGCGCCGTCTTGTTAAAACCAGGTGTCCCCAAAATCACGAACTTCAATTTAAGGCTTCAAATAGTCGATGATCATGGCGCGATAACGTTCGCCATTGACGATTATGATGTTACCGGCATCATTTTTGACGAAATATGGACCGATGAGTCCACAGGTCTACAAACCACAGCAAACCGTTTTTTTTTCTCTGAATGAAATGACAGCTTTTGAATCTCTTCAGGTTGTTCTTCGTCCCAAATGGGGCAATTTTGCTTGTTTACATGCCCACTGAGCCAGAAATGAATCTCATCGTTGAACAAAATTTGGCTCGAAATAGTCGCTTCTTCTTGGAACATTCCAACAGCCCACAGAAAACTATGTCGTTTGGAAAGTTCAAGCGGCTTCATTTCGTGCACAAGCTGTGTTTTGTACGCTTTCAATTTCAGATCTCGACGTAAAAGGCAGTTGTTCCATACGTCAGTCCGAGTCGATGCGAACGGTGCCGAAACGATTCTGCAGGGCCTTCTTGTACGCTCTCAGCTACGGCTGATATATTTTCTTCCCTGCGTGCTGGATGTGGTCTTTTCGGTCGAGTATTATTCAATAAGAAATGCGGGGTCTAAAGTTAGGTGTTATGAATAGTATGCTCAGTAGATCGATTATGTTGACCATAAGTTGAGTGAAACGCTCGAAACTCACTGTTTGCAGAACGTAAATTTTCATAATAGAGTTGAATGATTTGTAAACGTTGTTCAGGAGTAAGTCTTTTCGTGCTAAAATGGAATTCTAACTTTTCAATACATTTAACCTAACACCTAAAACGAAACTTCGGTGACCCAATAAGTTACACATACATATGTATAAAATGATCAACATGACTAGTTGAGTAGATTTAGCCATGTCCATCTGATTGCCGCCTGTATATACGCGAACCAGTCCTTCAGTTTTTGCGATATCCGTCTGAAATCACAATTTCCAACAAAATCTATGGAACAAAATATTTTAACAAGTAGTTGGAAGCGAGATTTGCTTTTTTCTAACTGATAATTAGGAAAAATAGAAAAGAGTACGGTGAAGAATGCTCCCGTTACAATAAAGAGCGTGCTCGTACTTGGAGTGGCAGGCTATCTCAGAGGTGTCTTAGAGCCTATTTTTGACAGTACCAAGCGAAAAAATATTCGTTTGCTTTGTCCCACAACAACAAATATATAATTTATAATAAATATTACATATATAACATAATAGTTATCACCGTTGCTTAGACGAACGCAACAAGGCGCAATACATATTCATTACATTGTTCCACTATATATTTATTCATTTAGTGGCCACTCCTCAATCCCACATAGAATTTCTCTAAACACATACATACACACACAAACAAACACATTGCTCGTCATAGTCGGCGTTTGTGCGCATAAATGTCGGCTTAAATACTTGTACACCATTTTGTTGTATGCAACGCAGAATTATGCTGCTGGCAAACATGATGAACAGCAACTACAACAAGAACAAAACAGCACTAAGAACTAAAGCGCTTACATGAGGAGAAGCCATCAGCCATCGGCAAGCAAGCGCGGCCACCAACCAACCAGCGCACCAGCGCACCAAAAAGCGTAACTAAGAATCAGCGCCGCCACAGCGCACCGCGCACAGAGGCCAGCCGAGAAGTCGTCAAGCAGCCGACACAATCGACTAATAACTTTTTGCGCGGCCAGACGCCATGTTGCTACATAAGTGTAGGTATTGTCATGTTGCCAGCGAGTAGCGAGCAATGCGCGCTGCATTCGCTGTGTGTCATTTGTAAACAACTTGACAACAACTGCTGTACTTCCAACGTTAGCATTCCACATTTCGTACGAGACGCCGATTGCTGGTTGCGGGTTGAAGCGGCGGCGGTTATGTTGGCACTGGTGTGGGGAGTGCGGCTGTGACGACTGGCAAGTTTTGTGTGACGAAAGAGGTCAAAAATGCAACAAACAAACTGCGCGGCAGTCTTCTTCCATAGCTATGATTTGTTGTGCTTGCACACCTTTGTATTTGCTGCCACATTTAAATTAAATAACTTGCACCACCAACCAACAGGCACATATACAGGCAGCAATAACAATACATGGTAGAAACTACGAAAATAATACAAAGAGTTGTCATGTCGCGCAGCGCTTTAATGTGCGCGCGACCAGGTGCTAAGTCATTACGCATGCGCGCAAATGATGAACGTGCCCCAGCAAACGTAGTAACCTTGCGGCCATACAAGCGGCGGTGGCAAAGCGCGTCATGCGCGCACACATCCATACACACAGCGCCACAAGTAGATTAACAACGGGCGCGTCAGCGTAGTGCATGCGCGTCAGCAGGAGCAAGCGAGATGGCGTCATCTGCGTTGAGAAGATGTATGCTTTCATGCGACTTACAAGCGACGCGCTTACTTTCTTGTCAAATGGCCGGCGACTGTGTGTTAATGTCTTTGCGCTGATTGCCAACAATATTTCGCCACAACGCGTTGCAGTTGGCGCGCGCAGCGCGGAACGCTTCCGCCGCGTTGTGTAGGGTGTGCGCAAAGCGCATGTGTGCGTGCACTTACCCACCTGCCAGTGGGTGATATGCATATATTTAGCGCGTTACAAGCCAACCTATACATTTACATAAACCAACTGAAAATATGTTTTGTCAGCTACAAGTGGATATCGTGTCATTTGGTCATTAGTGTAAGGTGCATGTTGGCGCGCACTCGCGCACTGCCTTGCCGCTTACCTTTTACGCAAAGTCTTCATATTTTTGTTGTTGGTTATTATTGTTGTTTTGGTTTGCATGTTGCATGTTGAGCGCTTCATTTGCCAGCTTAGTCGCCATGCTAGGGTAAATAAGTTGTTGCTTGTTTGGACTCTAGCAATAAATGTATGAAAGTGCTTGCTATCTCAAAATTTACTTGAGAACTCAAACATAAAAAGTTTTTCAAATTCTTATTAGTTTTCAAGTTACTACAGCGCACCAAAATCCCATACTTATACCAGAATTAAATATTTTACGCGCCGTGTGCGCATTTTTAGCTGACTAGCGCTGCTAAAAGCACCATTCTAAGCTCAAATTCTAAACTATCAATTCCTCGACGCGCCGCGCTCTTTTTTCATATTTTTTATTTGCTGCTGCCAAGCAATTCATGTTGCGCTCCGCCATGCTGCTTTAAGTTCTTATGCCGACATACATATTCTTAAGCGCGCTTACATACATACGTTGAGTTTTTGTTATTGATGTCGCGCTTGTATTGTTGTCGCACGTCTGCGCCACGTTTATTTAAATGTTGTCAGCTTTAGAACATAATTTTGTCGTGACACTGTCAAAAAGCGCTGTTGTGGCCACGCTTAAGCTTGTACCGCGTCGACAGGCGCACTCATACACAGGCGCATTTTTCACATCATCGTCTGTGGCTTGAACTATGGCTTAGTTTAATATTGAAAATCTGGCTTTTGCTACTCTCCGTTTGTCTACATGTGTGCGTGTGTGTTTGTGTTTTGTCGTGGTGAACGCATATCGGTTTCTATAAAATATTTACGCGTGGGTTGGGAAAAACTAATTCCATGTTCTAGAGCAAACGTGGCAGTAAAAGGCAGAAGACAGACTGCAAGAAAAAATAATAAAATATACAAAGTAGTAACAAATGAAGTCGCTCACTTATTTAGTGGCATGTGAGTGCAGCCATAATTGCGTATAGGCGCATAAAGGCTTACATACATTGTAGGCAACTGTGGAGAACGGATGCAACTTTAGGATGATGTGGAGTATTACTTCACGTAGTTATATTTATATACATATATTTTATATATCCTTTACTGTATGTAAGCGGTTTCAGTATTATAACCAGCAAATATTGTGACCCTGACATTTGAGGTTCGCGTTCATTTAGGACTTCGCACTCGATTTCAAAAAGGTATGCCCTATAACAGCTCAATGACTTTTTCTGGTCGTAGTGAAGTCTGAGGATTTGCTTCAAGTCTGACAACAATTCAAGTACGAGGTTTTGTTTATTTTTATATTTATTTAGATATAGTTTTTTCTCAAAAGACCGAACTTGTTGATAATCAAGGTTGCAGTGCGCTCAACATGAAGGAATCACTAAACATTTTTTGGAGCCAGACGTGAGATATTTCCAAACTGTCATATTACCCAGCCTGTATGACGGACTCGTGTTCACCCAAGAAATGGTCATAAAAGCGCTCTTAGTAGTTTGAAACCTTATAAAAGCAGTCGGTAACGATGGTAAAATAACGCGTTTATGACCAAACGGTGCAGATCTATCTGTCTTAACTGCATTTTTAGTATACACCCGTTTAGCGTACACCCCAAGTAAATAGGTGGCATGAAGCCAAAGTTAATATCATTGCGAAATCGGAGAAAAACAACTATTCCTTGCCAAAATCTTACATATATACTTAGTAGTCTAACCTTCTTCCTACTGAAAAGTATCTCTAGTGGCGACACACGTCCGGAGAATGGGGCTGAAAGATCAAGAAGACTGCAGGAAATGTCTAGAGCAAGGCTCCAGAGAAACAATGGAACATCTTTTCTGCTCTTGTCCCGCATCGGTAAGGTTACGCTGTACGCATTTGGGATCCTCACGGTATGATACACTGGAGGAAGTATCGACAGTGAGGCCACAGAGTCTGTTAAAATTCGCTTCAAGCGCAGGCATCCTAAAGTATGACTACTCCTCATGCACCTAGCAACCGAAATCCATCTTGTATCACATAGGACCAAAACCGGTCTATGCGTGGCTTATTGGATTAACGTAACCTAATTCTAACCTATTGAAAAATATGGAAGGCATCTACGACCAGCTCATTAAATAAAAAATTAAGGTAGTTAGTGCAATCGAATTCACTTCAAGGGCATTCATTGGTGTGGAAGTGCATTCAGTTGCGCTAGTTCGGCTGCACTGATATTGATCGTTTTTTTAACATTACTAGAACTTGCTGGCCTGGTTAAGTTATAAGCTAAGCAATAGACAAGCCATATACGATGGGGAAGTTATAAAAATCGCTCACTACTTTACCTGTGGCACCCCGTCGAGAGGCATTCTCCTTACTTTGGGTTAACTTGATCAATGAAATTTTACTTCTAAACAACAGGGGCGACTTTAGGGTCCTCTATTACGCAGATGATCTCGCTATCAACTGTTTAGGAATGGATTTCAATCATCCTTAATTTTAGATAATTGGAGTCAGATTCGGCGAAATCGCGGACACGGTTTCATACTCGTCTTTGTTAATGAACTTGGGCCAAATTGGCTATGCTACCGCGGATAAGAGATTCATGAGGAACTAACTCTCTTAAGGATCTCCTCATTCAATGTTTTCATTCCCCCAAAAGAAAATAATGGTCCAATAGATGTGATCGACATTTCCATATTCACAGACGGACCAAAAGGTGAAATAGGAACAGGAACAGTCATCTTCTGTAGTAATCCGTACACAGAAGTTAGCTTCAAACTATAATTCAGTTTTTCAGGTCGGAATTGTGGGCATAAAAGAAATTATGAAGCGGGCTTCTGCTCCAACCAGAAAGTTCACAAATCTTCCCGTGGATAGCCAAACGGAAATTAAAGCCTTCTGTAGCGAAAATACTATGTCTCATTGGGTTAAGTTATGTAAGGTAATAGGCAACAACTAGACTGTCAGTAGCTAACTGGGTTAATATCATCTCATCTGAGTACTCAGTCCTAAAAGAATAAGTAAACGGAAATGAAAATACAGACTAGCTGGCACGGTCGGTCAATTCCTCTAAGCTGCCCTAAACCATTGCAAGGGTTCTTTGAAGCAATGGACGCTAGAAGAACTCCTCAGGTGTTGGAATACTAGCAACACGATGCATGCCACCAAGTTACTTTGAATTGTTGATAGTGGATGGACCAAAAAATTACTACTTCTAGGTTAAAAAGAACTTAGTAATATTGTAGGTGTTGTCAGGCAACTAACTACTCTTAAGATCTCTCCCTCTGAAAATTTCAAAAATGTATTCGGCGGAATGCAGAGCAAGTGCGAAGGATGATGAAACGCTGAGTGAAACATTAACCGTGCGAATGACAAGCCTTCAGCCGGTTGAGACGAGATATATTCACTGACTGCCAAAGCTCCAATTTAAGCGGTATTATTAGTTGAAGTTGTAATTGCAGTTGAAGTTGAAGTTGAACTTTAAGTTGAAATTCAAATTGAATTTGAAGTTGGAGCTAGAGTTGAAGTTGAAAGGAAAGGTGAAATGAAAAAAGGAGTATGTTAAAAAGGAAGGCGAGTATGAAGTTGAAAATAAAAATTTAAATGGAGATAAAAGCTAAGTAAACATGAAGTTGAATTTTAAGTTAAAGTTCAAGTTGAAATTGAAGTTGGAGTTAAAGCTGAAATGAAGGATGAAAATAGATAGAAAAAAGGAGAAGCTGAAGGCATAAATAGCATTTTGTGATACCCGTTTCATAACCGAAATCTCTGCTATAAAAATTTTAGTCGTCGCTAAGTTGTTTGCTTTGTTTTCTTACTTGCTTTTATTCTTTATTGGCTGCCACAATATTAAAAGTAATATTCGCATATTTACATATTTACATTTATATGTATACATATATTTATTATGCATTTTCTTAATAGTTAAATATCTAGATTATTTTATGCTCTCACAAAAGTGACTCTTTTAATGTGACAACATTAACCGGCAAAGAGCGTGCTACAGATGCTTTCGCTGATAGCAACACAAGACAACTGCTGCGCACTTTAGACTAGTTCAACTTATACGCGACGCGATGAAGCGCTCATGAACACATATATAATTGTATATATATGGGAATATATGTTGCCGCACTTATGTTGCTGCTTAGACTGCACTCAACGCTTGCGCTTATATTAATAAGTTAATTATTATTAGTTAATAATTACGAGGAGTTGAAACCACACATCCGTTGCTTGCAACATGTTGTGCCGCTGTCTCACTGGTGTTGTTGCGCCAGCACAATGGATGATTTCATCCACGCTTGTCTTTCAACAAATTTAATTAATTTTATTGCATACTTGGCTGCGTTTGCCACTTTTATTGCAGGCAGCAGGCAGCAACAGCAGCCGAATGACGGACCAAACCGCGAATGCCGTTGGCAAAAAACACAAAACTTTATTGGCAACTAATTCAGACAAGTTATGAGTTGCTGTGCGTTTTTCGTCATATTGATGTTGTTGTGCTACTCTACCTTCAGCGCAACACGTGTTTGTTAGCGGCGCATGTGTGTGTATGTTTGTATCACAATGTGTGCGTGTGTGCGTTGTGCTACGTGTGCGCTTACTCCTTAACGTCATTATCATCAAATCGTCATTTTGCCGCAGCTCAACGCGCCAACAACGCAGCAGCCGGCCAGCAAACGGTGCTAGCCACACAGCCAAAAACAACAAAGCAAAGTGTTGTTGGCTTTGCAGGCGTTGCGCTGCGCTGCGCTGCGTTTGTCGTTGGTGTAAGACCGGTAGGTCTTATGACTTATTTGTTCTTGTGGCCGTAATGAAACGTATCTTGCAACCGTTTGCTAAGTGCAAAAAAAATAAACAGCGCTTCTTTCAAATCCGATCTTGTTGTTGAACAGTTGAACGGTTGTACGTTGTGCGCAACGTTTCCGCGACGCTCGTTCGACAGATCGGTTTACAGTGTAACAACGCGCTGACTGACCAATGAAGTGTAGCGCGGAAGTTGTGGTGGCAACAACAACAACAACGGCAAACGCCACCGTCATCACAAATAATGCATACACAATCGCGCAGCAAACCAAACACAGAGACGCACGCACGGGCGGACGCGCGGACGGGCGAATGGACGTTGTACTGTCCACAAATGGTTGCACAAGGAGCAACGCGCGGACGGACGGACGGCGGAAGAGATAGCCAGTTTGAATTTTATCGCTGTCCTCCGCCCATATTCATCATATATTATTACTTTTATTATTATGAGCATGATTATGATTTTAAAGCGAACACGTACCACACGTTCGCACGGAATGTGCGGCTTATACGCGCCGCGCGTACAGACATTGCAAATTACTCATACGCACGTTGCGCAAACACATGACGGATAGAATACTCATAACCCAGTAGTCAAAATGTAAGGGAAGCAATGTTATGTGGAGAGGAACTTATGCAAATGTTGCTTTGGGTTTGGGTAGAGATATAGGTGAATTGTAGATAAAGGTAAAGATGAAGTGGCGGTTGAAACCGAAAATAAAAATAAGGATGGAGATGGAGATGAAGATAAAAATGTAGTTGAAGTTGAAATTGAAGTTTAAATTGAAGTTGAAATTGATTGAGTTGAAATAGAAGTTGAAGTTGACTTTGAAGTTGAACTTGGAGTTGAAGTTGTAGTTAAAATTGAAGTTGAAATTGAAGTTGAAGTTGACTTCCAAGTTGAACTTGGAGTTGAAGTTAAAGTTGAAATTCAACGTGAATTTGAATTTGAATTTAAAGTTGAAGTTGGAATTGAGCTTGAAAGGAAAGATGAAAATGGTAATGAAGAAAAGATAAAGTTCTAGTTCAAAATGGAGGCTAACATGAAGATCAATTTGAAAATAACAATAAATATGGAGATAAAAATGAAACTAAAGTTGATGTTGATGTTGCGGATTAATTTGAAGTTGGAATTGAAGATGAAGTTGGTTTTGAGGTTGAAGTTGAAAGAAAAGATGAAAATAGAGGTGAAAATAAAGATGAAGCTAAACCTGAAAACCAGACGTAAAGATGAAGGTAGGAATAAAACTAAAAAAATATGAAGTTGAAAATGAGGGGAACATGAATAAAGCTAGACAGTGAGACAAAATGAAAACTAAATTAAAATTAAAGTTAAAGTTGAAGTTTAAGGAAGATGAAGTTGAAAATCAAATAAATTGAAGATGAAATTGAAAATGAAAACTAAAATAAAGAATCATTACCACAATCAACTCTTACGACCACTCGCCACGCTTGCGGTTGGTCATGTGGCGCTGAGGATGTCGCAATGACCATAACTACATGCTTAAATATTCACACCAACCAAAATGTCTGTGAGTGCACGTAGATCACCGATTCGGTTGCTTTAACAAAGTGTTATCTAGATACGCGTGGCGATTTATATGCCTGGCGTATAAGATTCTGCGGTTATTGCCAGACTTAAGTACATTACAATATTAATCAGAGCTACCAACCGCCATGCACCGCTGCTGAGTTATAATATATGAAGAAGTCTCATATATTGAGGAGTCTCAGTATGTGGGCAACGCGGTTAACTTTAAAAACTCTTTTGTAAATTAATTAAATTATTTGATTTAGGCAGTTAAACGAAGTGTCCGACACATGTTCGTTGCATAACGACAACGAAAACTGAAAGGAAAAGAGTAAGAGAGAGAGACGAGGAATTATTGAAATAAATGTTTCGATTAATGTTATTCATATTTTGTACCATCTGTACTCAATAAACAGATGTTGTTAGAGTAATTTTGGAAACTAAAACTCAAAGACTGTAATTAGCAGCTAGTCTATAACTCTAAGCTGTAGACTTTGGTTGCTGACGTTGTTGCAAGTTCAAATTCAGTTAGATGCAGTACAGAAATGAGTTCTAAGCGCAAGAACTCGGATCACCGCAGTGTTGGATCGCATTTATTGAAAATGCAACGACGATGACACTGTCTGCGACTAGCATACTTTAAAGCCTACCTTGTTGTTGCAAGTACACAAGTCATATCTCGTTTAGAGACATGCAAACTGAAGGCAAATAAAAGACAGTCAACAAAAATGTTGTAGAATTCTTACACATACACACATACAAAGAAATAATGCCGCCTGCCCACCAAGTGGTGCGCGCAACACTGGCAATTTAGTTGTTGCAACACATTATTGGTTTTGCCAAGTGTCGAGCGAAAAGTCACACTGCAAACACACGCACACACACACACACAGCCAAGCAATGGTGCATAAACCGATTACAAACAGACTTACAAACCAATCTGCGCTGACATAAAAATCGACGTCTGTTGCCTGCCGCCTTGAAATATTCTTACAAATTGTTGAGACGCTCACCTTTTGGCTTGTCTGTCTGCAACAATTACCACGCCACCAGCGCTGCGCCGCATGCAGACAAATAGCTGAAAGGGCATTTCGGTGTGTGACTATTGTTCTTGCGGTTGTTTTCATTTCATTTTCTGTTTGCTTTATTGTTGCAGCGGCGCGTTTATGACTATTGGTCTGTTTTACTGTGCCGCACATATATATTACCGCTGCACCACTACAAATGAGTGCAACACACAGAAAAACTATGAGAATATATGTCTGCAGTTAAACGCTGTTTGCAATCTTTGCCATTGCTGGCCAACCTTTTGTGTTTTCGCCCTTTGCAACATTGCATTACGCTTGTGCAACATTGACTTTTGTTGCGCTTTTGAAAAAGATCTGCCGATTTGTTAATTGCCCGCGCACTAAGCAATGTTAATAATAGCAACCGCAAGCACAACAACAAGTACCAACAGCGCGCATTGTACAATGTACACACTTGCGGCCATGTTGCAAGTTTGCAGATTTGTTTGTATGTGGTGACATGTTAGTGTCTTTCTTTGTATAGCTAGACTTGTAATATGACTCTATTTTATTTTGCACTGTTGCGTAGACTTTCTCTGTCACTACTGAGTGCACTGTTGGCGACTTTTACGTTGACTTAAATTATTGTAGAAAGAAATTCCATTAAATTTTGTGTGCGGAATCAAATTGGTGCCGAAACGATCAGATTGTTGGAAAAAGTCCTCTTTGATAATTATTTGTCGCGAACAAGTATTTTTAATTTTCGCAAATTATTCAAAGAGGGTCGAGAACGTGTTGAGGACAACCCACGTCGAGTATGGTCATCAACATCAAGTGATGATCAACACGTCAACAAAATAAAGAAATTGGTGCTTAAGAATCGACGATTAACAGTCACAGATATTACTGGCATCATTAGATTATCAGAAGGATCAGTCAAAACCATTTTGAAATGTAATTTGGGCCTAAGAAAAATGAAATCACGAGTGGATTCAAAATCTATAAAAAATTCCTAAAACCAGCGTCGCGTTAACGCCTGTAAAACAACGTTTTCTGACTGCCAGCATGTCATGAAACGTTCTATTACTGGCGATGAGTTTTGGATCTTTGCTTACAACCTGGATACAGATGATCAGTCGATCGATTATCGTGGCAAATGTGCGCCGAAACAGAAAAAATCATGTGAAATATCAAGATTATGTTGACAGTTGTCTTCCATTATCGAAGTGTGGTGCACTCCGAATTCATTCCGACCGGCCAAATTGTCAACAAAGAAAACTATTTGAGTGTTATGCGTCGTTTGCGCGACGCTATTCGTAAAAAAGGCCGGAATTATGTGTCGACAACTTGGTTTTTTAAATCACGACGGTGCACGGTTGACGGTTGATTCTTCGTGCGTTTTTCATCTAACACCAACCAGCAAATACCGAATTCATCTGATTTAGCTCCCTGGAGCAAATATTAGTAGTAAGAGAAGGCCTGTTTCCCAAGTCAGTGTAAACTATAATCTGAGCTGAACTTCCTGCCGTCATGTTCCGATCGCCCCTGTACCTCCCTCACGTATTACGCTGAGAGGATCTTTTGACAAAGCTATTACGTTTTTAAGTACAATCAGTCACAAGTTCCATTTACTCGATGCCACCACTGTTGGTCTTTGAGTCCAACATATGCCGCCCAATGATCCACTTATGCTTTAGTCATTTTGATATTCTTTGCTTTGATTCACTTTCTAGAGATCCGTTTAATTTTGAAGTTCTCTTCTCCGCTGCTGTTTTCGGTTTCTTTGTTTTTTCATGTTTGAATCGTTTATGCTTTGAAGCAACCATGTCCTTTAAGAATTTGAGTTAAGAAAAAATATCCACCGCACCGTGTGATCATTTCAGACATAACTCGATGTCGGGGATCAGCCGGAACGTTCATTTGGACTGAATTTTCATTGGCTTTGCCACCTCTTAACCATTACTGCTCGAGCATTTTCTTTTAGGGTTCTGGGTGGTAAGTCCAATACAGCCATGGAGCAGGTCGAAACAGGCCAAGTAGCCGATGGAAAAGTCACGATTGAAATACCACAGCCCATCTATCTCAAAAGCATTCCTCAAAATTATTTGCAGCATATTTTCTGTCTCTTCTGCAGCACTAATGCCAATGACATTGAAACCCTGATAACAACTGCCTTATATGTTTTAAAAGGAAGCCCCATTGCAAAGGCACTAAAATTTTCTGGCCACAATATGAAGGCCGTTGCGGCTGTAGATTAGGCCATGAAAACAAAGTGAACCCCAAAATAACAAAAAAAAGTGCTGTGTAGCACTGGTTCCTAAGCATGAGGATCAATCAATGTCAAATACCCAACGAACTGCAAGAAGACTTTGAAAATCGGGAGGATTATTTTCTTTTGTTTTTTTCCTTTGTGGTTTAACAGTATCACGAAGGAGCTTTAATAGCTTTGAATAATACAGTTACTATTCCACTTCAACATATCAGCGAATTAAAAGACAGCGGCTACGCTGGCTAGGTCATGTTGTCCGGATGGATGATAGCACTCCAGCTGGAGTGTTCGACGCAGTTCAAAAGTAATAGTTAGCCTTCAAGACGACAGTGCTTGACGCGAATTTCACTAGATTCCGCAGCCGCTCTATCGATACTAGTGTCTTATACTTTTCGGACCCCAAGTGTTTAAACGTTGCCTTATTGTGCACAGGAGATGTTACGAACGTCGATCACGTTATCGGATGACAGCCAAACAGCAAAACTGCTGTTCTGCTACCCAAGACACTTCCGGCTGATATGAGAAAAGAAGTTACTGCCTGGATTGTTGCTTGACTGTCAACGTAGATATTAACTTTGGAGTTGCCTGCCGATGCATTAGCAGCTGGCTCCACCGCTTTTGCAATAGTTAAGATCTCTGCTTGCAATATACTGCGGTGGTCCGGCAGCTTAAAAGGTGAAGAGGTCTGTGGGTAGCATTTTTAGTAAAAGTTCAAAGACCGCCCCATAGAGCTCCTCATTGGTCTAGTGCAGCAATTCTCTGAACTCTTTCCATTGGCTTCCGGTAGGTAGATCACCGTATGCCTGTCTAAAAAACTACTGCACCGTTGAACAGAATTGCTCTTTCAATAGCTGTGTAGCACTAGTGCATGAGAGAGGGCGAAAGTCCCTAGGTTCTGCCGAGCAGCTGCCTATATGCATGTAACGCAATGCTGTTCTTTCTCGTTTTTTTTCCACATCTGCTTTCTCGGTTTGCTATACGAGACTACTCGCAGGTGTTTGTTGCGGCTCTTGAGAGAGAGTTGTGTGCCATTTATGGAAGGAAGCTTCCATGGAACGATCTTGTGTTTTCTTGTAAACATGTAGATCCGTATTCTCCGAATTCAGCTCCAGAACTGCTTGCTACCACAACCCTAGGGAGGGATGTTTCGCCTTCTCACTTTAGTTAGCCTTTAAGCGGACCGGCTACCAAGAGGGGACTTGGTCTAAGACCGGAGGTCGTGAGCTGCTTGAGTCATATGTGAAAGAATCATTTCTGGTCTCCCAAGTGAATGGCGCTCAGAAAAATGTCTTCACTTGCGTGAACTTCTACATCCATTGCATATAGACACCTTCTAGATATTAAAATGACAATGTCGTCTGCGTTCGCTACTTTCTTAGGTGCTTTGCCGTCTAAGTTCCTCAATAGTTTATTCACCTGCGGAGTGTCTCTACAGACTTCATTCGCCACTCTGGCCTTATTTAAGTCAGCAGCAAGTATATTCACATAATTTTAACGGTTTTGAGACTTTAGCAATCTTAGAAAAGGTTTTTTGTAATATAATTTGCACCAGATTAAATCCGTTAATATGTATGTGTGAATCCCATTTATTATCTCTGAGCAATTTATAACGAATCAATACGCTTAACAACAATTTCTAGTTGGCAACAACTACTGCCAGCGTTTGTTGCAACAAAACGCAGCTATATCAATCGCAAGCAAGTCAAGTCTGCGGCCTGTGTAGTTGATACCGCACAATAGCTGTGAACTTGATGGCATCGACAGCGACAAAGACAAGTACGAGACGGCATACCAATAACTAAATACACCCGTAATGGCGGCGATAGCGACCAACGACCAGGTTGCCAACTATGGTTGCCTTTGTTGTTGTTGTGCGCTGCCATGTAATAGTTGTTATCCCCGCTGCTGTGGCGAATCTTTATTGGCTGCTTTGTGCAGCAGAGTAGTGGAGTAGCAGAGCAGCAGTATTGCAGGCGGTGCAACAAAAAAATGCGGACAACTGCAACAACATAAATTATCACAACATCACGAACAATTATGAAAAGCGAATAACAACGGACAAGCTTGACGACATTCTTATTGATTGCATTGTTGGCTATTTATTATTATAAGACATCGTGCAACAACAACAACAGCAGCAACAGCTACAAAAGTGAAATAGCAAAACTTCACAAGCAAGCCAATGAAGCAGCAAAGAAATTGAAGAGCGCTGTGAAAAACCAACTGCAGCCGGACAGGATGCCGTGCTGCGCAACAAAAGGTGAGGCAAGCAGCGACGGCGAGCAATGCCATATTGGCCATGGCGGCCGGCAACAGCACTGCTACGTGCCACAGAGACAATGAAGATTTCGCCATTAGCAATAAAAGTTTACAAGCAGCAGCGGCAACAGCAACAACAACAACCAGCGCTTTCAACAACAATCTGCCGAAATCTACAATGCAATACAATTCGACCATATCTATTAGTGCGACGGCGGCGGTGGCGGCGGCGATGGCGGCTTTACAATATTTAAAACGTGCAAACTCTATCAATTCCGCGCGCAGCGAGTGAAGCAGCCGCATTCACAAGCCGGCGGTGTGGCAATGCGGTGGAAACAAAGGAAAAGGAATTGAATATTATTCGCAAGCAGTTCCTCATTGCTGCTGGTGCAACAACAACAGCCCCATAAGCAGCGAGACAACTTTGCGCGAAGCCTTCGTGTTTGCTGCCACCAAAACCGCCGCGGCCGTGCGGTTTCGCTACGCTTGCGCTGAGCTGGCGCATTTTCAATGCCTCATAACTCGGCGCGCGCAGGGCACAAGGAATTCAAATTTCACTATTGCGACAGTGCAACAGCGCAACAATGTTGCAGCGCGTCAATATTGAAAAAGCAGGCGCCGTCAACGAAAATATCACCAGCAAAATAGAGCGCGTTCGCCAAGGCGCGCCAGTATATATATATATATATATACATATATGTATGTAGGTGGCGTAGACAGCAGTGCTGTTGGCTGGTAGTGGAGGAGGCTGGTGATCGGTAGCAGGCGGTGGCTGGAAATTAGAAAGCTACAGCGCTGCCGCTATGACTAATGCCCACGAGTTCTGGGAAAAGCGCGCTGAAGTAAGGGTTTTTTGAAATTTTGGCATATAAAATAATGAAAATGCGGAAGGAAATGGTAAGAGCTAGGCAAGAGGATTTTTCTTTTTTTTCGATTTTCTCGCGCTCGTCCGCACACTCAATGCAACATGCTCGCATATGGCAGTTTAGACAACACTATTTAGTTTTTGTATTCACGTATGCATCAGCTACCGCTTTTTGTGGCAGTATGTGTAGACTAAACGTCAACAAGCTGATGTGTCTTTTGAGTTTTCTTCTGCCTTTTATGCCTCATGCATGTTGCTCTACCATGCCTCTAAGTTTCTAAAACCTAGTAGAAAGCGTCAGAGCGCTTATAAAGTAAATATATCAATGATTAGTATGACGTGTTAGCTCAGTCTATTTAGTCATGACCATTTGTCTGTCCGCCTGTCTGTGCATATGTGAACTAATCTTTCAGTTTTTAAGATATAGCTCTGAAATTTTTTGCATGGCTTTGCCTCTTTATGGAGCTGTTCACTTGTCTGAATCGTCGATATCGGATCACCATAGTATATGGCTGAAATATAAACTCAACGATCGATATCAAGCCCTTGTATGGGAAACTTTTTCGTTCGAAGAGATTTTTTCACCAAATTTGGCATGGATTACTTTCTGAGGCTATGGTACAATCTCCGAAGAAATTTTTTAGATCGGATCACTATATCATATAGCTTTCATACAAACTCAAAGATCAGAATCAAGTGTTTGTATGGAAAACTTTTTTAGTTGTGGAGATAGCTTTATGAAATTTTTCTGATCGGCTTACAATAACATATAGCTGCCATACAAACTGAACCATTGGAATCAAGTACTTGCATGGAAAACTTTTTTATTTGAGGAGATATTTTCATGAAATTTTGCATGAATTAATATTTAAGACATTGCTAAGTCCTCCAAAGAAATTTTTCAGATCGAACTACTATAACATATAGCTGTCATACAAACTGAACCACGAAACTCAAGTCCTTGTATGGACTACCTTTTAATGTGAAAAGGTATAGTCACCAAATTTGGCACAGTTCATTGTCAATAGCTATAGTACAATGTCTGATGAAATGGTTCAGATCGAATGGCTATAACATATAGCTGCCATACAAATTGAACTATGGGAATTAAGTTCCTTTAACGAAACTTTTGTATTTGTGAAGGTTATTCTTTGCAACTGAAGTAAACACTATTTTCTTTTTCTATTTTGAGAATGCAAGAATACTCTGACATGCTTTACGACACTAAATAAATGCATTTAATCTGCATCTAAACTCATAAAAGAATTGATTTCTCCCAAGTAATACTCATCATTTTCTAAAAGTTTCTTAAACAAAAAATTTCAAAACTTCCTAGAAATAACATGCATTAAGTAAAATTACATTTTTTCTACACCCTGCTGCCTACCGCACCTCTGCTGAGCCGCTGCGCGCTGCAAACACGCTTCCGCCTTGCGCTTGCTGCCTATACACAACGGCCCGCGGCTTATGTTAAACACTCGCGATACGCCTGTGTTTTCATAATTTTTCTATTTATGCCCATTCCGCGCTTAAACATTTCTCCACACCGTTTTGAGAAACAGCAATTTTTCATTGCCCATTCGGTTGACAATTTGCGCGCTTGTCGCTAAAGCTGTTGCTGCATGCGCTTAATTTCGCCGCTGCCAGCTTCACGCCAGCAAATGCGGCATGAAATTTGCTGCCGATATTCAATGACAGCAATTTTTGCATTTTAACTAATTTTTTTCACTGCCACACTTAACATATTTCCGCTTGTATCGCCTCAACAGCAAACTGTTGTTGTTTCAGCAAACTCTACTCGTGGTTCTTGTTGTTGTTTGCTGGCTTTTCACTGCTGTTGCTTATTACCCGGTAATTTCGTGTTGCTGCAAGATATTTGCGCAGTAACTTCACTGTTTGTGTTTCTTTTTGTTGTTGCTTACTTGTTGTGCACTCGAAATTCCGTACCCTTGGCAGCGGCGTGCAATATGCTGCCGCCGACTTGCCTCTTGCCAGCCTTTGCACCAGCTTGTCATCTCCGGCCAACGATCGTGGCTAAGAGTAGTTGCTATTTTCGTATTTTTACTCGTTTTCATATTCGTCGTTATGCTATTATATTGCTAGTTTTTGTTGTTGCTGCTGTTGTTGTTGATCCTTCAGTTTGCAAACCCTTTTGCTGCCATGCACTTTCGTTTATTACTAGCTGATTGTTTCTATTGTCTTTCATATTATTATTATTACTGTTGTTGTTGTTTTTGATGTTGTTGTTTCAGCTATTTATCCACCTCAACGTTTTGTTTAGTGTATCTCATATTGATCGGTTCGATGTTTCGCTCGCTGCTCCGTCGTCTCGCGATCTGTTGCGATCCAGCGATTGGGCTGCCTTTTTCCTTAGCAATTGTTTCCATCGTCTGTATGTATGCAGTTGTATATAGCTGAATGAGTCGCGCGTCGATTCGAAAAATCGTGATTTATTGTGAAATCGCATTTATTATGAGTTTTACAACTAAAGGTGCTTACAAATTTTTTGCAGTCATTATTATTACTTATTGAGCGCTCACATAATGGTCAGCGTACACAACTCAACTCTGCCTATGTATATATAAATATATATATATATATGTGTATTTGTATTTATGCACCGCTGCGCGTCCCGACTTGAGTCGTGTTTTTATCTATTTGGCTGCTTTATATTAGTTGTGTTCGAAATTTTATTTCATTGCTGATAGTTGGCTTTTCTTTTGTCTCTTTTCGCTGGCTTTTCGAATGCAATTCACGTTTGCGGTTCGTAAATCATCGGCGTAGTCACTAGAATAGCGCCCATTTTTTATACATCTTGCTGATTTTTAACGGTAATAGCTTAAAATGCTGGCCGGGCCGATTGTGCAATAATGCTGTTTAGCTATCTTGTTGCCTATTCAAAATAGTTTCAATAAGAAAAGCATGAAATTTTTACTAGTTGCCCAACAAGTTGTGGAAATTCACAGTTTTCAAACGATTCAAAGCGTTATGTATGTGGATCAAAAACGAAATATTGCAATTTTAAGATGATTGTATACAGTGAGTGGGACAAAGCTGTTGGAGAAAAGTTGCATAGAGCTTTTTCAACGATAGATCGAAATTAAGAGGGAAAGTAAAGATCGTTCGACCGAGGATGGTCAATTTTACCAAAAAATCATCTTTTCCGACGAGGCTCATTTCCACCTCGATGGTTACCTTAACAAGCAGAATTGTCGCATTTAGGACACAGAAAACCCGCATGTAATCGTCGAGTTTGCGGATTTTGGTTTGGTGGAATCATCGGCCCATTTTTCTTCGAAAATGAAGAAGGAACCGTAACCATCAATGGTGAGCGATATCGCGCAATGCTAACCGAATTTTTCTTTGAGCAAATTGAAGAGGAAGACTTAGACAACATTTGGTTTCAGCAGGACGGCGCTACGTGCCATACAGCAAACGCTACACTCAATCTTTTACGCCTTTTCTTCGAAATTTAAAATTTTATATGGCCCACCCTATACTTGCTGGAATGTTCTGTTGTTCCATAAACTTTAGTTTTAGACTACCAGACCACATAGCATCTCTGAAGCGGCGATGGCTGCCATCCATGTAGTAGTAGATGGACTGTTCTAAACGCAGATTCTTTCAAAGAGGTGTGCATTTACTCCGATGGCAGAGCGGTTTGTGGCACGCTGACTTAGCGCTCCAAACTAGTCAAGGAGTGCATAATCTCATTAACAATAGATTCAAGCTTCTTCCATATTAGATTTGTATAAGTGCCCGGACACAGCGAAATCGCCGAAAACTGAGCCGATGAGAGCGGGACCTTCATCCAATTTCATCCGATGAGATATCTTCTTGCGCTCTAGATATGGTTCTCCAGTGAGCCCAGCAAGCGCTTGTTAGGTAAGGCTCCATTACGCTGATCTATACAGATCGCACATGGACTGCTATATGTAGTCCTCTGTGAAGCCGTAGACGTGAAAAACTCCTTTGTTCGAACTTATGAATTAACAAAACGCTTAGTAGCCAATACAAATTTGTATAGGTGTTTAATTTCCATTCCCGCCAGTTCGATGGAATTTCTGAAGGTATGCGCTCCAAAATGTGTAAGTCTTAACCTTCTAAATGCGGTACAGTCAAGAAAGAAGTGTTGAGTTGTGTCCACCTCATCTTCTTCCATACAGTAGGATACCTTTCTTTGTCAGATCATCAGCGTTGGTCAACAACCAGAACTTGTGCGACTGTGAGATCCTTCAGGTCTAGTTTAAACCGTAAGAGGTCCTCCGAACTACTGGCTCTTAGTAAAGCCAATTTCGCTGCAATTGTAAGTGTTCCGATTGAATTTTGTCCAAAAGAAAACCCGCGGTGCGGCTACATATTATATCGGAGGCTTTTTGCAAAAGCTTGCTGGAAGAAGGTGAGGTGAAATAATGTTGCCTGACTTTTGCTAAACTGTGATTGAAATATTTCATATGACACATCTTTTGCGAATCTAGCGAAGTGGCTCTAACTGATATTACCTCAAGGACCAAAACACATCGTCGATGCATGAGGTGATCCAATTTCATGAGTTTATTGGTAACACAAAGAACGAATGACAGTTGAAGTAAATTCCGTTGATTTTTTGGATCAACGGAACCTCACCTTAGTTAGGTTAGGTTCCTAGTAAGAAAAGATATAAATAATTGAGGATTTGCTCTGGTCTATTGTGCTACATAACCAAGTAAGGAAGAATGTATATAGAACTTTATTGCTTTAATGTTTTCATCAAATTAATTTTGATAAATATACATATGTAAGTGGCAATTAAAGGCCTTTAATTTTTATAAAGATTTCGGAAGTGTTCTTTCGGGGTTTACAGTTTACCACGAAGCATGTAACACCCAGAAGGAAACGTTGAAGACTCTATAAATTATATATATAAATGATCAGCGCTGAGTCGATTTAGGCATATACGTCTGAATGTATATAAGTGACATAGTTCCTCAATTTTTGAGATATCGTCCACAAATTTTGCACATAACCTTTTCTTCTCAAGTGGCTGCTTCTTTGTCAGAACCGTCGATATCGGACCACTATTGGGTATAGCTCTCATACAAATTGGGCGATCTAAATCAAGTCCTTGTATGAGGATACCAAGAAAGAACTGAGGTCTATCTGAGGCAATCACTCCACTAATCATTGGTTGGATATACCATATATCTGTAACGATCAATGACAGATAATGTTTTCTTAAGATTTGCGAAGTCAGCATTTTAGTATATACAAATTAAAATAACATCTCACACAGAGCTATATTTTCCGTTGTGAGCTAATTGGTTTGATTCTTGGATCCTTTTAATTAAATTGGTTAAGTTGATGACTTACTGTCGGATATGCCACCTAATAACCAATGCAGTCTATATTTCATATTTATATTCATTTTCAAATTAAAGCCGAAAGCGCTGCGAAAGTACAACACTAATGTCTATAACTCTAATTTCTTTTTTTTTAATGTTTTTTTTAAATTTATTTTTTTGCTTTTGAAATTTTTTGAGTTGCCGCTGGCACATGAAGTGGCGATAAATTCTCACACAGAGGAAACGCATAGCAATAGTCATGATTGCCGGGCACAAGCGTGAGTTTACGACCACCATCAAGGATCTGGAACAGCCCGGCGGGCAGTCAGTGACACCAATTTGTAAGCGCAAAGCTTTAATAGTTACTCATAATGCGCTCGAAATTTGCTGCCGCAGGCGCATTGCAGCAGACAAAAACGAAAAATACAACCACATGTATGAGTGCCTGTGTGTGTGCGTGTTTGTAGGCATTTGCGGGAACGAGCGCGCAACGCGGCAATAATGATTTGTGCATTGTTAAATCGGCACCAATACGTTTCGATGGTGATCACGTTTTTAATTATAGCAAGCGGCTGCAAAGTGGAGAGAAATTGAAATGTGCAAAAAGTTTGCTTGATAAACGAAAATGCAGCGCAGCAAAATGCTGCAAAGAGCGTGCAGCGTACGAACAAATATTAGCGAATAACAAGTGCGCGCGCATCTCTCCTCTCCTCGGAGCGCGTTAGCTTTTCATGCCTAGCGCTTGCTGTGCAAAATTTGTTGAAGAAATTTTTTTGCAAACAACAACAAACAGCCAGCAATTGCAGTGAGGATAGAAAGACGCACGGTTGAGCGCGCAGGACTATGGGGTCTTGACCATAAAAATTCCGCGCTTGTTCGTGCAGCCGTGCAGTCGTTCAGCTTTGTTGTTGTTGTACGAAATGCGCTTACCACCGCTCGGCTGATTAATATTGGTTGTTGTTGTTGGTATTTTGCCTACTATTGCTACTGACGTTGTTGTTTTTTTCTTTTGATGTGTTTGTTGTAATTGTTGTTGTTATCGCGGTCTTGGTTGTTGTTGCTGGTATTATGCGTATTATTGCTATTGTTGTTATTGTTATTTTTCGTTGTAAATTTTTGTTGTTTTAGTTCGTTTGGCCATGTTGTTGTAGTTTTTGTTTTTGTTGTTATTGTTGTTGCTATTTTTTTTTCTGCCGCTGTCGCTGCTTGTTACGTCTGCTTCAATCACTTTTAATTTAGTTGCCATAAAAAATTTTATTGTGTGTGTTGGATTATGGCATTTTTAACAGCGCTTCACATTTCCACCACACCATCATTATTAAGCTTTATTTTGTCGCTTTTTTATGCGCTTCGTTTTATGCGCCGCAACTCTTTTTTATCGCTTTGGCAGCGCACCGACTACAATTGCATTGGCAACATTGTTATCGCTGCTATTGTTTTTGTTGTTTATTTGCTTTCTTCCACACTAACTGTGGGCCTCGTCTTCGTGCGCTCGTCGGCCGTTAAAATCTGTCACATAACTTCAATAATTTATGGCAAATATAGCTGTTGATTACTCAGGCTAGTTTGATTTGGCATTGTTGCTGTTGTTGGTTGTTGCTGCCGCTGTTGATGAGTCAAAAACTTTTGGCATGTCACATGTGTGCAGGAAATGCTTAATGCGTTATTGTGTGTCTGGCTTAGCGGAAAATAAGTGCAAATTAGCTGAGTTTCATTGAGTTTTAAGTACTGCGCAAGTTTCCTAGAAGAAATTGAGATTCAAGAAATTGGCTGCTGGTTGGCTCTGTGCTCAGCGAGGATTTGATGTGCCATCATGCGACTGCATATTTGCATTTTTAAGCTCATAGATAATTAGCAAAGCTCACAGGCTAGCATTGACTTAATTAGTTTGCGCTGAAGGGTTTAATAGAGTGAGAAGAGCTCTCAAGGGCGCGCTTCTAAGAAAAATGTATAACAGAGGAGCGAAAGCAATTTTGAACTAATGAATAGTTCAGTCCCAAAATCACTGTCAATTTGCTTGTTGTTGTTGTTATATGTGGTACCTAGTTCCCGATTAGATGGTAAGATTCAGGTTGGCTGTCCTTGACAGGGTGGGACCATAGTGAGAGTGATGCTAGATGGATTAGGATTCGCTGGGCTTGCAAAGAGGTGGTTAGAGTCATGTGGGAACCCATTTCATACCAGGCATATGTCATATGACGCTGTCGATTCTGGAGTTTAATAAGCTACAGTTTTTTAAACGAAGTTGCACATGGGTCACTCTAGATTGTCGGGGCAAATTGAGTTCTTCGTCTGCGATGAGTGGTGGTTTGGGCGTCGGTGAAGGTGTTGATTGTTCCACTGTGAAATATCCTGCCAGAAACTGTTCGAGAAGAGTTCGTTATGTTCATGTAGTATTTTGATATGTGTGAAGCTTCATCGGCTGAGTGTGTTAAGCTCCTTGACAAAAGCCAGAAAGATCGAACTTTTTACTTTCGAACACATGTCATCCTTAACTTTGTCTGACGTCATAATCGTAGAATCCTCTGGGTTTGAGGATCAATACCTACGACAGGGGGTTCAAGGGAATCGACCTAGATTTTATCAGGCCGAAGGCAGTTATTTCGACGTTCTAACCGGGCTTGAATCGGTAAGTTTTAGTTTTCTTGTCAAATTGGTCTCTGCTGATAGTACTAAGCTTAAGTTTTGGTTACTGATCTTCAGTCGAAAATCTTTTTTTTTCAAATTTAGTTGAAATTGTTTATAATTTTAAAGTCAATACGAATCAGTAGACCGGCGTAGCGTAGAGGAGAAGAGACAAAATAGAAAAATTACTATTGAGTTTACTTTGAGATATCAAAAATTCTCCTTCGATATTAATATGGAGCAGTTAAGAAACAAAGATTCTCATATTTGATGATATTGGCTCCTGGCTGCATTTTCTAGCCAACAACAACAAGAATCTCATATGAACTCTAAACTAAGCTGCAGCTTTGCTGAGTTTCGAATTATGCTCATCTTACTGTCGCACCTGTCGACGCTTACAGCCAAATTCGAATCTACGCATGCGCAATGAGACGACACAACCTGGCGCAGCCGCAACTGTCATACGCGCCAGCAGCAACAATAATTTACGCAAACTAAACAAAGCATTAATTTCTTTCAAAATTTTTTGCGCTTTGCACTTTTTCTATGCGCCAGCTCGTTTTCAATGCTCTGGGCGCAATGGTTTTTGTGTGCGCTTAATTTTTGCCAACGTCTATATGTCTTGCTGCATGCACACCATGCAATCCGGCCGGTGTCAAATGCTACTGAAATGCTCATTTCTCATTTCCTAGCAATTTTCTGCACGCGCTTTGTTTTTGTTTTTTCACAGTAATGTAGAGGTGAGGTAGCTTTTTTAGCTATGCGTTGAGGCTTTTTCTTTCCTTTTGAAATTTTTTGTGCAGCAAGTACCGCTACGCCGGTTGCTACCAAATAATTTGCGCGTTGTTGCAAGCAAGCGGACAGCGGCCACATCAGCTGCCACACTGCGCGCTGACACTTCAAGTGCAACAACTTGCTGCGTTCGTTTGCATACGTCCTCGGCTGCTTGCCACGGTCAGTTGCGTTGCTTGCCACGGCCAGTTGCGTTGCTTGTTGCAAGTTGCATATGCGCGTGAATTTGTCATAGAATCGCTTCATTTATCTTTGCTGTGAAATTAATGTTTTGCGCTTTTTTGCTTTTCTATGCTCATTAGGCATTTCGCTTGGCGTTGCTTCTTAGCGCTGCTGCTTTGTTTACACTAATGTATTGTTTGTGTGTGCGTGTGTGTGTGTGTTGATGGGTGCAAAGTCTACAAATGCTTGTTTACACTGCTGCAATGACGCCTGCTTACCGTTGTTGGTAGGCTTCTAGTTGCCTCACTGCCATTCTTGGTGCATTGTTGTTGTTGCATTTGCGTTTATTGAAAAATGAGTTGGATTTGATGAATCGATTGCTACTAGCGCAACAACTTCATGCGCTAGCAAACGAAGATAAATATGCAACTTAATGCATAAGCGTTAATTTTCATGCATGTGATATGGCCGCTGCATGTGTGTGCGTGCGGAAAACTACATTATACGGTTGCAACGAATATAGTTGCTTGCCAAGTGCAAAGTTACATTTGATCGTTGTTAAAGGTATTTGCAGGATTTTTTTCTGAAAGAATCCAAAACTCCATTAAGCATGATATATTAATCAGAATAGACGTGCTTAGTTAAAAGTAGAATATTTTTAGAGTCATATATCTTGGTAGAACATATTCTTGAACTAATTGCAAATGTATTATTTTAGGAGCCATGAAGCCATGTGTAGAAGTTCACGCAAGTGAGGAAAGTTCTCTGAGTGCCATTTACTTGGGAGTGGCCAGAAACGATTCTTTTACAAATGGCGCAAGCAGCTCACGACTTCCGGTCTTAACCAAGTACCCTCTTGGTAGCCAAAAAACATCCGTTTGAAATCGAGCTAAACTGAGAAGGCGAATAATCCGCCACGTAAAAAACACACCTCCCGCTTGATGAAGAGGACACAACAGGCTCAGATGGACCCACTTTTTGATTATTTTATCAGAGATGGCAATTAAATGAAATAATTAAAGCGAATCTGTAGAAAGGTGACTAAATTGGAGCGCAATACTTCCTTTCAGGCCGTTGTAGAAAGAACATATTGTGATTTGGAGGAGACTATGTGACATACTGAAAATATTTCACAAAAATTAGAGCTCTTGTAAACAGATTTTATAAGTCGAGCGCCTTGAGGGGAAAACACTAACCTGCCTTAGGCACCTTATTTCTATTAATATCAGCTCACCGAGTTGTCTGAAAATCTGATCTCTCAAAGTCTGCAAGCGGTTAAGTTTTGAACTGAGGGATGTCAGCTCTTAGAAGGAACTTAGTGATATTCCTGGTAATTGTGAAGAAGATAAACTAGCCCGAACAGGCACCATCCTATAATTAGATCCGGAAAAATAGGAAATTTATATGAGTCTGACTACTTGAGGATATTTAATCGACAACCTTGTTATAGATATAGCTGAATTTCGGTGGATTCTGACCTCTACTTGCTCAGAAAGCAGGCAAATGTGACATGAATGGAATATGGGCCGCAAATGCCGACTATTAAAATTCAAAAGCAATGACATAAGAACTCTAGTAGGAGAGCTTACAGGTCACTGTCTAATTAGCAGACATGCCAGCAGACTAGGAACACCATACAATGATTAATGTAGGAGGTAGAAGAAACAGATACTGAAAAACATCTTCTAGTGAACGCAAGCCCTTTCATAGGAAATGAATCGCAACTATTGGACAAGGATTTCTTGATGATATCACGGAGGATGCCCAGAATTAAATTTTTGAACTGACGAACTTCTTCACGAGTACAAGATGGTTCAGAGGTGAAATAAAGGAGTTAGCTGATTTTAGTCTCGGTGGTTTCAAAATGGTCATATTAAAGGCCTAGTTTCATCGTCAGACATCTACTCTGCCTACCTACCTACTATGTCTTGACTCGCAAAGGCGAGACAATCAAGAATAATTTGAAGCTGTTTCTACTTGATATTTCCCAAGCAGTTTCTTCAACAGCCAACTAAAACGATTCTCAACTTTACAGTCTGAATACCATTAGATCAATGAGCAGTTAGAATTCTTACATCTTTGTTAATCTTACTGAGGGTGAAGTGCTCACTAGACCTCTTGCGATCCCATTTCGGCCAAAAGATCTTGCGACAGGACAAGAGCACATTTAAAAGGAGTTGTCATTGAAAAATAGGTGGATATTAGAGAATAGAATTTCGGTGCGGGTTTTGAAGCGGTGACATCTATTTTTATTCGAGAATGACAAGAAAAAATGAGCTTTTATGGAGCTTCCTAAGCGTTGTAAACCTTGCCACTAGTTAGAAGAGCTTTTACGAGTAATTAAAGCGTTGTACGTTTCCAGCCACACACCGGCCGCGTGATTGTAACTTTTACATATACAATGTCATATAATGGATAAAATTGTTGTTTTAATATTGTAGTTGTAATAACGTAGTTGTAATATTTTTGCTATTATTGTCGCTGCAACATGCTTCGCCAACATTAAGCATTCCAATCGGCACAACACTGCTCGCTCTGCGCTACTCCACTTCTCTCATGGGTACCGCGCTGAGCTCTGCTCTGCTAAGCCCTACCATGCCCTCCGATTCGACGTTCACAGCACGCGTATTCTGATGATCGTGATCGCCCTTATATCGTGATTTTTATTAAGTGCACTCGCTAGCCAAACGCTGCTCCTGCTGCTGCCGCTGATGATGATGATGGCATTGCCAATAATAGCAACAACAAGAGGAATGTTTATATTGCTAGATATGAAAAAATAGTTATTGTGAAGGTGGTGTTATTGCTATGATGTCCCTTTGTGTTTGTTTGTATGTATATGTATGTATGTATATCTCAATGTATACCTATTCATATGTATATACACTTATTGAGCCTGGTTTCAGCCTTTTTCACTTGAAGTTGCAAGTTATTGTTTGTTATGGCTTTGAGGCGAATTATTGGTTTCTTTCGCTGCCATTGT
Source organism: Bactrocera dorsalis (assembly GCF_023373825.1). Taxonomy (NCBI): domain Eukaryota; kingdom Metazoa; phylum Arthropoda; class Insecta; order Diptera; family Tephritidae; genus Bactrocera; species Bactrocera dorsalis. The sequence goes on from NC_064303.1 coordinate 99,884,750, forward strand.
TGGCATAAGGGCCTTTTACTTTAACATTTTTTTTATTTACTGGAGAATCGTCTTTCATGCTGATAATAAATTCGCTAGATGCTTTTGGAATTTTTTGTAGATATATTTATATTTTTTATTTCATAAAATATTTGTTAGATATAAGTAAATATGAACTGAATTTGTCTAGCTACGAAAAATGTTTTCTTGCGCTGAAAAGTAGGCTACGTATTTTCACTAGAATTTCAGTATAAGGTGTGCTCTTTGTATGTGAACCGAAGTCACATTTGACTTTGACTACAGTATAGAGTATCCTCTTTGTGTTGGAAACAATGTCACATATATTTGAGGTTCACTAGAATTTTAGTATAGGGTGTTCTCTTGTTGTCTTTTTTGAAAAGTAAAAAAAAAGGATTTTGTTACTCTAAGAACTTCTTGTGTGGTTTGCCCAATAGTCGCAGTTTATGAAGCCAAAATTTCACAACTTTAGCACGCAATTGATCTGTCTAAAATAGCCGATAGCACACAATCGCTGCAATTACTTAATATACTTTGGACCAACGTGAGGAGCTGAGTCAGTTTGGGCATATCCGCCTGCCCATCTGTTCGTAGTTTTTTGAGATATCGCTCTGAAATTTCGAACACGTTCTTTTCGCTCTAAAAAGCTGCTTATTTGTTGGAACCGTCGATATTGGATCACTATAAAATATAGCTGCCATACAAACTGAACGATCAAAATCATGTCCTTGTACTGAAAAAATTTTTATTTGGCACGGTATTTTTACGAAATTTGGCATGGATTATTGCCTAAGCCAACGCTATCATATCAGAAGAAATTTTTCAGATCGGACGACTATTACATATAGCTGTCATACAAACTGAACCATAAAATCCATGTACTTGTATGGAAAACTTTTTTATTTTGCAATATATCTTCACGAAATTTGGCATGGATTATTACCTAAGCTAGCGCTATCATATCCGAAGAAATTTTTTAGATCGAGCGAGTATAGCATATAGCTGCCATACAAGCTATTCGATCCAAATCACATCCTTGTATGGAAAACTTTTTTAGTTTACAAGATATCTGCACGAAATTTCGCATGAATAATTTTCCAGCGGTACCGGTGGAATCTCTGTTAAAATTTTCCAGATCGGACTACTATAACATAAAGCTGCCATACAAACTGAACGATCAAAATCGATTTTTTGCCTGCAAACTGTTTTATTTGTTATTGCTTTTTCCCATTTAATGAATTCAATTTGTCTTGCGCCAAGCGCTTGCCGCTCTTCCGCCTGCTCCGTCGCTTTCCACCTCAGTAGCGCCACTCATTTGCTTACGGAACGCAAAATCACGATTATTAATTTGTGCCACATTTCCTGTGCCCAATTCCGTTACACAACGAAAAAAATGCTTAATTTTTGAATTTTGTTATTTTCTTCTTCTTTAGAGCTTTTTGAATGTTTGCACAACTACTTGTCCGCTTGCGCTGCAAAGCGTTGTTGTTGCTTTTAGGATGTATGGCGCTGTGTGAATGCCACAAGCTGCATTCATTAACTTGCGCAAAACAGCATCGATTTGCAATTTACTCCCTTTTTATGATTGTACTTACTTGCACTGTTGCTTTTGTTGTTATTGTTGTGTTTGCAGCCACTTCGCTTCTTTCACATGCAATGCAATGTGATTATTGACTCCGAATCGGGTGGCAGTAACCGTTAATATGCTTGCGCTGCTGCCGTTGATCCGTTAGCTTGTTGTTGTTGCTGTTGTGCAGCAGAAAAAATAACCGAAGGGCATAATCAAATGCCAATCAGCAGCGTAAAACACAAATAACATGAAATTGCTCGTTTTCACCGCTTGCACACGAGCGTAAGTGGCTCTTTAGGCCGCTACATGTGTCTGCGCATGCGCATGCGAGTGTGTGCGTGTGTGAATGTTGTGAGATTTCGTTTGTTAATGCTCAGCTTGTTTGCGTAGCATGTTTCAGTGATAATATTTCGCTTGACTTAAACAAATAGCGTTAAAGTAATTGATTTGTTCGATTTAATTGGATCGCAGTTTCGGTGAAATGCGCCACAATGCGCCGCAACGCGCCAACTGTGTGATAAATTGTTGGCAATTGTGTTGGTTTTGTGCTTCATATTCTTTTCCTTTGTGTTTGGTTTGTTTTTGGTGTTTTCGTTGAATGTTTGAAATATCAGCTTTCGTTGCAGGAAATGTTGGCAATTAAAGGGAAACATTGTAAAGATTTCAAAACGGGAAAATAACGGGTGATTTTTTTGAGGTTAGGATTTTCATGCATTAGTATTTGACAGATCACGTGGGATTTCAGACATGGTGTCAAAGAGAAAGATGCTCAGTATGCTTTGACATTTCATCATGAATAGACTTACTAACGAGCAACGCTTGCAAATCATTGAGTTTTATTACCAAAATCAGTGTTCGGTTCGAAATGTGTTTCGCGCTTTACGTCCGACAAATTTTGTTCAGCGATGAGGCTCATTTCTGGTTGAATGGCTACGTAAATAAGCAAAATTGCCGCATTTGGGGTGAAGAGCAACCAGAAGCCGTTCAAGAACTGCCCATGCATCCCGAAAAATGCACTGTTTGGTGTGGTTTGTACGCTGGTGGAATCATTGGACCGTATTTTTTCAAAGATGCTGTTGGACGCAACGTTACGGTGAATGGCGATCGCTATCGTTCGATGCTAACAAACTTTTTGTTGCCAAAAATGGAAGAACTGAACTTGGTTGACATGTGGTTTCAACAAGATGGCGCTACATGCCACACAGCTCGCGATTCTATGGCCATTTTGAGGGAAAACTTCGGACAACAATTCATCTCAAGAAATGGACCCGTAAGTTGGCCACCAAGATCATGCGATTTAACGCCTTTAGACTATTTTTTGTGGGGCTACGTCAAGTCTAAAGTCTACAGAAATAAGCCAGCAACTATTCCAGCTTTGGAAGACAACATTTCCGAAGAAATTCGGGCTATTCCGGCCGAAATGCTCGAAAAAGTTGCCCAAAATTGGACTTTCCGAATGGACCACCTAAGACGCAGCCGCGGTCAACATTTAAATGAAATTATCTTCAAAAAGTAAATGTCATGAACCAATCTAACGTTTCAAATAAAGAACCGATGAGATTTTGCAAATTTTATGCGTTTTTTTTTTAAAAAAAGTTATCAAGCTCTTAAAAAATCACCCTTTATAAGCGGAGTTGGGGCAACACTGCTAACAAATACGCAATGTTATAGCAGACAGTGAAAAATATTTTCATAAATATTTTTTTTGTTTTTTTAATTTTGTTATAACATTCTCAATGTCCGTAAACTGTGATTTTTCAAAAGTTTGCTAACATTTATTCAAAAGGACATTAGTTCGAAACTGTTCAGTTTACTTGAAAAAGGTACTCAAGTGCTTGTGAGTTTTAAAAAATCATTTTATTTTGCATATTTTTCAATTTCGCATCTCATATTGTAATCAAAAGATAGAGATAATTTCTTTTTTATATATAAAAAAATCTTATTTCTTTTTCCAAATGAATTTCAAGCCCGTCAAAGTAATATCCGTTCGATAAAACGCACTTTTGTCAAGGCTTTGTCCAGTCCTCGAAAAAGTTAGAATATTCCTTTTCCCGTACAGCCTCTGAGATCTTCTCGTTTTCGTATTTGTCCTCCCAGACGTAACAGATTGGCGTCCATTAAGTTTTTCTTCAATATATATACATAAGTCGAATGGAGTCAAATTAGGTGAATACGGTGGTTGCAGTACGATATAAGTCTAGTTTCGGGCAAAAAATGTGGTGAAGAACCAATGCCGTATGACATAATCGTGATGAATGAAGCTTTTTTGTCACAATTAGCCCATTTTAGACGATTGCTTTGCTTTATTCTTTGTTGACGGTTTGACGTGGTAGCAGGAATTTATAGTGCACCACATGACAATAATCAGCTCACCTTTTTTTTTGATCGCAGCAGTATAGTATATTTGAGAATTTTCGCCGAAAATTTGAAGTGGATCCAGCCTATGGGGTTGGAGATATCTATGAGCGTATTTGTAAGCATTTTTTAGCTAAAAGTACGAGTAATCAGTTCCCAAAACTTTAAATGCGATATATTGTTTAGATAATGAACGAAGGAATAAGATTTTTAATAATAATTTCGATTTTTATGAAGTGTTATTTTTTTCTGCAAAAATCACTTTTGTTTGAGGAAGTCGCCATTTCGACTAACTATTTCGACCATTCCTTGTATTGTTAGACTTCAGATAATTCTAAGCAGAAAACACTTCCTCACCGCCAAACACTTTGTTCAGGTAGTCCTCTTTGAGAAAAGATTTTTCACAGAGGTAGTGGAGATACTGCTACGAAGTGCAGCCTCTTTCTGGGAGGTGAGCTACCACCTCGACAGAAGATCGTCGAGCTTATGTACTTCTGAGCTCACTAACTGTGCGCTCAAAGCTGGTCAAGCACTGCCTGTTCTTACTTAAAATAGCATCAAATAACATCATCGTCAGATTCGTTTGGGTACTTGGTCACAGCGAGATCACTGACAACTGCAAATCCGATTAGCTAGCCAGAGGGGGTATCCTTGCTCCGCTCACATTGGAATTGATCCATTTTTATTTTGTTTTCTAGCACTCGACTATGTGGACTTTGCAGGCGTTAGTTAGCAAACTGCTTCTGTGCGACTGCTTATTTTTAACAAAGCGGATTTTGGCACTATAGTAGAAGTTCATACACCAACGAACGGTTGTCCAATGTTATAGACATTGCGCAATAAGCATTACCTTAGTAAAGCTAAAAATCTTGTCGGACGTGAGTTGTTAAATTTTATGGAGGAAAATAGAAAGTTGGAACAACCAGGCCCTTTCTCCTCTATTGTCCAGTCATCACGGAGGTAGAAAAATCTCCGTGGCACTACCTTCGCCGAAACAGAAGATTTAACAAAAATTGACATTAAACTTCTCAAGCCGTTTTATTATCAATTATATTTATATAATTATAAGGTACGCAACCGACCTGCGTTCTAAGCTTTCAAAGAGAGATCCTTATTAGGTACGACCTCATAATCTTGCCTAATCTGGAAACAATCCTTGGGATCGGCTATGGAATCAATATAATCCAAAATATGTCTACATGAATCAACGAACCCAATGTTCCTTATTTGTATATCCTAAACAGGATCTATTAACTTTGCCATGAAGTTTGTGACACCAAAAAGGAAACGATGGAAACCCTATAAAATGTTTATATAAATTATCAGCATGTCGAGATGAGTCAAAGCAGCCATGTCTGTCTGTCTGTATATACGCGAACTAGTCCCTCAGTAGGTGAGATATCGATCTGAAATTTTGTACACATCCTTTTCTCGCCGAGAAGCTACTCATTGCTTGAAGCCGCGGATATCGGATCACTATAACATATGGCAGCCTTAAAAACTGAACAGTTGACAAGCTATCTTCAAGAATTTATGCATATTCATTAGTATTTGAGACACGCGTCGTTTTGTGAGGCTCTAAAAGTGAATTTTTCGACTCTTGCTATGTCTGAATTTATTGAACAAAGAAGTGCGATAATGCACCATCTCATACTGCATTGGTTATTCGTGATCATTTCGCCACATTTTCAACTAATATCATGCCGCAACCACCACATTCGCCTGATTTACCTTCGTGTAACTTCTGGCTATTCAGCAAATTCACATGACCACTCCGAGGAAACTGTTTCGACTCAATTGAAGATATAAAAGCTTAATCTAAGAAGGCTCTGATGGCCATCAGACGGAGTGTTTTTCCAATTGATATGTTGACTGGAAAACTGGTTGGCATTAGTGTATTACAGCGGGAAAGGATTACTTTGAAGAATATGAAATGGATTCACCTTTCAACTTGTTCATAGTAGTAGTTCTTTAAAATAAAAGCCGCATTTTAAAGAGAAGCATATCTATGTAAAACAGTTTAGTTTCTTTTGTTTATCAAATTCGTAATAAATTCACCTCATCAACAAATAATCAAGCTCTGATCGATACAGCGAAAAATTAGCTAAGAATGCAAAAGGAACTTCTAACAGTCGCTAACTTCAAATCGAGTTATTCTCATACCACCACGCCAGTTAGCCAACCTGCAATCGTACAAAATGCCATTAGTACACATTTTAATATATTTTTATTTTTCCACAAGCAAGCGATATAAGATTGCCTACGCTAAGCCCGCGAGATCAAATGATTTTTCAGCACCGCAATTTTGAAGCGAAACCTCACACAGCAACAAGATTAACAAGCGCTCATATAATGTAATCACACACATCGCCCAGAAAACGCCGGCGAGCAGCGCTTAAGACGCCGCCTTGTTAAAAGCGCCGCGGCCGCTAATGTGCATGCCGTATCATAAATACATTGCCATGTGTGTGTGTGTGTGTTTGCCACAATAAAAAATCAATTAGAGCAGTGGCGATAACGCAAAAAGGGTGGTGCGCGCCGAGCAGCAGTTCAAATAAAAGTCCAAATGATAGTAATGAATACGAAAATAAATGCGCAAAAAAGTGGCAAACAAATGCTCAGACCGCCAAATAATGCACTTGTGTGCCCGTGACTGCTCTTCATATGTGTATGTGTGCGCTTGTGGTGCTTGCAACTGCGATGCGGCACTAATGTTGGCGACCACACGGTAACAAGATGAAAAATTACTTTAGGGCGTCAACCAACTTGTCACTCACAACATGCTGGCGAGGCGCGCGGCGCGGTGACTACGGTGTCTTCGGCAAGGCGATCGTTACATGCGCCAGTGTCGGCGGCGTTCGTCGCTTAAGTCTTTCGTTTGTTTCGTTGGCTGAGGCTTTCTTTTCGTTTGCGATTTTTCATTTTAGCTCTGCCTGCCATTTTTGCTTTGTTTTGCGCGTTTCTCCACTGCCTTATGCTGCCACTTATTCTTGTTATTCGGTCGCTGATGTGATCACTGCCGATCGTTTGGCGTTTGCGTTTGGCGAATTTGTGAATTTGAGAAGGTTAATGGCGTGCAAAGCGGCAAACCAGTCAGTCAGTCAGCCAACCAAAAAGCAACAACCCAGGCGCACATGGCTCTCAGCTGGGCAAGGCGCAGGAGGGTGCTCATGCGCAGCATTGACCGCGACACATTGGCAACATGCTGCGGCATGTGTTGTTTGCATGTGTAGCGCAGCTTATTCAATTAGCTGCGCGCTCGTCACAAGTCGCAATCGTTAGGCGCGCTGGTGGCAAGCAGCAGGCGCACAGGTACACAAACCCTGCCCGCGCTGGCTTTAATTCAATTTGCATTGTTTTTGTGTCTTTATTGTGTTTGCGCACTGTGGCAAATGCCTTGCTCTAACGGCGTTGTTGCTGCCGCATGCGTATGTGGCAAGGGGTGAAGTGTGTGGCCTAATGAGTTTCTTCGCAGCTGTGCTTGGAATTCCCGAAAGCTCGCCACGCAGCACTAACGAAATAAAAAATGTGGCAGGTTTGCTTTAAAATGCGGCTGCCACCCCAATGTTCGCGCAAGTGGCAGTGAAAATTAATAATAATAATCATATGCAATGCGAACTTAGCCGCGAGACAAGTTTTAATGTTTCGGCTGCCACCAATGCCACTGCTGCCAAACGCGGTGTTGTTGCAGCAAGCTGTGGCAGCACTGCCGCCAGTGAAATCTGCGTTCTGCCACTTTTTCAAGCCAGCTCAAATTGTCGGCTGCTGCGTCCGCTGATGATGATGATGCAACGCTGCGGCATTTGCTGCTGTCTGCTCATGCAATGGCAAGTTGTTGCTACTGCGCCTAATGAATGTCTGCCATTTTATTATTTTGCAAGTGGTATCATGCAAATGTGTTTTTAATGATAAACGCAGCAAATGTTTCATGTGCTCGTCTGCTCGTCTGCTAGATCGCAGCATTGCTAAGCTGCCAGCGCGCCGAGTCAAAGTGGCGAGCAAACAGCACATCCATTGCTGCGCTGGTGCGTTGCGGCGGCTGTTGCACTAGCATAAATGCGTAGATATTAGTCTTAGCTGCAGTCTGCGGCAAGCAGTGAGTGCTGTGAGAGGTCTACGCTGCAAATGGAAACTTTTGATGTGATTTATGCAACTTTCAAGTGATTTTCGCACGCAATCGCTCAGCTGAATTGACTTTAAATTGAAAGAGCCCGAAACTGCTGCGGCTATACAAAATATATTAATGCAAGTAATTTATAGAAAGTAAGCGTCAAATTGGCGGTGACAGCACCTTTGCAGCATTCGTATAAACTGTTGACTTTTTAAAACCAGGACGATTGAAAGATTACTGAAGTTCGATTAGTTTGATCGTTTTGAATGATCTGGTCTGTCAGCAGGATCAAAGTTTCACACATCAAGTTCCATTTTTCAGCACTTATATATTGTAAGAGAAAATCTATTACTTGTCAAAAATCATTGAATCATAATTTGTCAAAATCAACAAGATTACTCTGATCTCAATATTGTGGGCTCGCTCGCGACCTGATTTAAGGTGATGACGAAAAGTTTCTGTTGGAACCTGAGAGTTGCAGAATATGTATACCTTGCAGGTGCTTCTACGTATTCTAAATATTTTGTCTGCTTTTATTTTTGCTACTTCCCGACAGTTTGGAACTTTCTAAAAGCTTTAAGCAACTTCTGTATCCTTGTTAATTTCATGAGAAAATCTTTTATTACACGCAGAAGTAAGAGAGTGAATAGAACAGCCTAATAAATTGAATTGTTGAAGGGTTTTCTAAGCTAACCATGTTGATTTATATTGTTCAAATTATCTGTTTTTAATCCAAAAATACGTTAATGATACGCTAATGAGGATAATGGCTAACATTGGTAGATAAAGCCAGAGTAGACAAACCTTTTTGGTCAAAGTCCATACTTATGTACACTGCATCCATATGTAGGACAGCGCTGCATTAGAAAACCTACTCAGAATAGACGAAATCATTAATACGACTAAGTGCATTTAGGGTAGCATGTGCTTATCGAACTGTATCATATTAAGCGGCTGAAGTTATACCATAGCAGGTCCAATACCACCAGACATAATGGCCACGGAAATTAAGCGAGTATTGTATAAAAAAAGCACTGGCGCTTGCTTAATGAAAGAAGAGAAGAAGTAGGAGCCTAAACGAATGGCAGAAACCATGGGACGAGGAAACGCCTCGGAAATGAACGCGCAGACTTCTTAGCAGCATGGGTATGGTTGTTGACTGAAGAGCCGAATGGCTAAGATTGGCCACATAATGTAATGCTCTAACGTCAGTCCCGTGGGCCATACACAAGCAATGACGACGGATTTTTGTAGAAATGCGTAATGTGCCGAAGTTCCTGCTTGGGCTTGGTCCCAAAGGAGGTGTATCTTTAGCGGCCAATACGAATGACTGCATTTTTTACCCAAAGCAAAACCAAAAAAATTTACTCGGTGACTCATGTTGATCATTTATGGGATATTCATATTTTTTAGGGTTCTCGAACATATTCAGGTATCAAAAGAAAAAATTATTCGCACCAATTAAGGTTTGATGGGGCTTTCTGTTTTTTAGTATCGAAGAAGACACGGAATATCATCATTCATCATTTCATTCCGAAGTCCAATCGACAGTCAGCCGAGTGGACTGTACACGAGGAACCCGCTCTAAAGCCTGGAAAAACGCAGAAGTCGACTGGCGAGGTAATGGCGTCTGTATATTGGGTTACGCATGGAATAATTATTATTCGCCATCTTTATATGGTGCATTTGAACCATATGAAGGACAAAATCGCCGCAAAACGGCCGCATTTGAAGAAAAGGAAAATGCTGTTTCACTAAGAAAATGCAGGGTTCCACAAGTTAGTGGAAACTATGAAAAAAATCCATAAATTGGGCTTCAAATTTCTTCCGCGTCCACCATATTCTCCAAATCTGGCTCGCGATGAATATTTTCTGTTTTCAGATCTTAAAAAAATGCTCGCTGGGTAGAAAGTTTTGTCCAAAGAAAAGTTGAATGAAAAGGTGATTGCCGAAACTGCGGCCTATTTTAAAGCAGAGGACAATCGTACTACAAAAATGGTGTAGTAAAATATGAAGGTCGCTTTAATCAATGCGTAAGGCTTGAAGCGAACTATGTTGAAGGAAAAATACGAATTTTGTCAAATAAATGTCTTTAACTATGGTAGGCAGGTAGGCTTTTAAACTGACTTGTTATTTAAAATAATATGCAAAAATACATTTTTTGTTCTCATTCGAGCTAAAACTAAAAAAAATTGCAAAAATAAGTGAGTTGCTACCATAATTTAAAGAAATAAAATTATTAAATTTTTTACTAAATTTATTTAGATATAAATATCAACAAGCGTAAAAATCTAACCTAACAAAACAAATTTTGCTGTACGGCTCCCCCTACCTTTTTTCGATCTAAACAACTGAAAAACTATTCAAAAGTCTAGTCCCGAAATTTTATTGGTTTACTCCGAAAATTTTCGAAGAAATTGGCCTCAGAACCACTCCACTTCATGCAGCAGGTGTATAGTACTAAAACTTTGAGGCTCCTTTCCTCGGAACTAACTGTTCTATCCGACCGTCAAAATTTCGAGCGTTGTAAATGAAGTAAGCTCTTAATATATATGTAAAAAATGGAAATTGTTTTTACTCTTCCACAATAAAAGCAGACAAAATTACCTTTTTTGACGATACTAGAGGCATCCCACCTTTTACTGACAGCTGACTATTATTTTTCATTGTTAAGGTCTGTATAATTGTCTAAACAAAATTAAGTCAGTCAAAATAAACTAATGTTTCAGTTGCTTATATGCATTATTACTTATGTTCTCATGAACTTATACACTTACACATATACACACACGCGCATACATTAACATTACTAAAAAGAGTTGCATAACCGGTGCCTTCAAGTCCACCAAGTGGCCACGCCGCGCTTAAGTAGCTTGAGTTTGTATTTCACAGCAGCTACAAGTGTGTCACAACGCTTAGATTTATCAGTTGGTCTGACTCAATGGCAAGGAACTGATGCCGTTGGCTTAGAGACAGCTTATCGTTACGCTTAAAGTCAAAGCCGGACTACGCACGTAGCTGACTAAGGCACTGCGCTACTCAGCTTATTGTGGCGCGCTACCCTGTTTGTTTAGGCGCGCTACTCTTGTTGTTGTAACGCGCTACACTTGATATTGTTGCGCGCTACTCTTGTTGTTGTTGCGCGCTACTCTTCTTGTTGTTGTAGTTAAGCATAAGCGGTTCTCGCAGCGGTTAGCCATGTACGCCTGCCGCACACAAAGCAGTTATTTCCTTTTCGAGCGCGCTTTGACTTGAAAAAGTCGTAATTATATGATTACTTCAATAACAATTTTCAACACAGAGTGAAACTTTTACACTCGCCACAAGGCAGTGGCAGCATTATGCGCGCATGTGCAACAGCTTCGTTGTTATTGTTGTACACACACAACTGCTTAAACGTGGCAGCCGGCAGTCGGAAGTAGGGAGTTGGCAGTCGGCTGCGGCGCGCCTCACTCCTCAGCTGCCAAACTTACACGCGCTGACTGCTTGATGCGGCTTGTAGGGTGTACGCTCACAGCCGCAACGCTGTGAAATAGGCACGCATGTTGCATGCCACAGTCAGTAACATAGAAACAGCGCCAACTACGCTTCTATTGCTCGTTGCTTCTGCTTTTTACTTTTCTCTTTTCCAAGTTGTATGCTGTTGTTGTTGCATTTTGCGCTTGTAGCGTGTATCTGGCATGTTGCACATCATCACACCCATGCTGTTGACTACACACACACGCACATAGTTGCGCTAGGCGTACGTTGCAGCAACATATTTGTATTTGTCGCTGTGTGTGCGCATCGTTTAGATGTGGATTTTTTTGCGCCGCGCCGCAATTGTATTGGCTGTGATTTTATGGTTGATAGTAGCAGCAGCAGCTCACCTTTTTGTAGCAGCGTTTAATTGAATTAAAAATGTAGCTGCCACTTGGTAAATGGTGTAAATGTTGGCGTTGTTGCACTCAACTGCTACCAGCTACGAGCTACAGCTTGCTGTGTTCAACAAACTTGTTGTTATTGCTGTTGTTGTAACAGCCAACCATTTCAGCGCGCAACACAAACCCACTTCACCACACAACCGCTTCTTCTCTTACTCTCTCTCTCTCTCTTCGGCCTGCCTCACTCTTTCTCACTCACACACTTCGCTCGCTGCAACGCAACACTTAAGCGCATATGTGTATGTGTGTGTGTGTGGAGGCATGTTTTCTGCCTGTTGCAACAACCAGGAGGTTACTGGTGTTTAGCTACTTTTTGTTCAGCGCACTTGTAAAGCAATGTTATCGTAGCTGCTGCTGCTCTTGTGCGCGTTGTTGTTGTGTCTTGTTTTTGTTGCCGTTGTTGTTGTTGTTGTTGCGATAAAATGCGTTAGTCGTACATGCAATATATGGTTATGATTACAATTAATTATTTTATTGAATTGTCATTATGGTGTCGGGCACTGCGCGCATGCGCACACAACCGCACACGCATACAAGCGCAAATATACCACAAATATACACATGTTCCTACTTGTATGCAACTATTGCTGCTAATACATATGCCAATTCAGTTTATTAGCTTTGATAACGTGTTAATGCCACACTTAATAACGATTTACGTTTACAACGCGCCACAAATTAATTCAAATAATCTCACAAGTCTAGTCTTAAGCTTTCTGAAATTTATTGTTATATTTGTTACATTAATATACATATTATTTCCTTTCTTCACTTTGCTATTTGCATTACTCAAACGTTTCATCTCGCTTGCAGGTCAGCGTCCGCGTGTTGGACAAGAACGATAGCCCGCCTGTGTTTCGTGACACGCCGCTCTCTTTCAATGTCAGCGAAGACTTGGGTGCTGGTCATCACATTGCCACCATACGCGCCTCGGATCCCGATACGTTGGGCTCGCTCACCTTTAGCCTGATTGGCGGTGATGACGAAAAGTTTCTGTTGGAACCTGAGACCGGGCGGTTGTACTTGAAAGATGCGCTCGATCGTGAGTTGAAGGATAAATATGTGTTGCAGTTGCGTGTAGCCGATGGTGTGCAAAGTACCGATACGACAGCGGACGTTTTGGTAAGTTTCGAAAAGCGAAAAAATTATAGTAAAAGTTAAAATATAATCCAAGCTCAGCTAAAAAGCTCTTTGACTTTCTGTAAGTACATAAGTATGTTAGAAGCACAGAGGTCTCATCTAAAAAGCTCTATTTTCCTTTCGGCTGAATAAAAATCCGAGTCCGTTCCTGTAACGTGGACTCGACTTTGGTGAGAACGGTTCTCTATGCTTCTAATTTATAAATGCTCTGTCCTTTCCTATCGCCAAGGTTATGTCAATTCCTTAAATTAATCTCTATAAAAGTTGTAGTCTATTTAAGACTTCATAGTTTACATGCTTTACAGTTAAGTTGCTTATAAATTTGAAAAATTGTATACTTTATCTAATCTAATAATTTATTCCACTTGGAGCTTTTAATGAAACTAATAATGTGCTTAAAATATCGAGCTAGAAACTGTTCTTCTTCTTAGAGCTTTTGGATGAATTTTCTACTTTGAGCTTTTAAGGAAACACTTGGGATAAAATAAAAAATAAATTTATATAAAGTTTCGGGATTTAAAAAATTGTCAGCAAGTAGCTTTTTGAGCTTTTAAGGCTTTGAAACAAGTTTTTACAGTGAGCGCCAATAATTTGATTTTCTTCTTGTTTTCCTTCTAAAGGATAAAATAATTTTCCTCCCATAGCTTTTACTGAAGCTTTCAAAGTAAATCAAAAATAATTATCCGCTTGGAGCTTTTACAGAAACTTCAAATTAATGTAAAAATATTTATCCTATTCTAGATTTTAATGAAACTTTCAAAATAAAGTAAAAATAATTATCCTCTTGAAGCTTTTAATGAAACTTTCCAAGTAAGACAAAAATAATTATCGTCACGGAGCTTTTAGTGGAACTTTCAAATAAGGCAAAAATAATTTATTTAGAGCCTCAAGAATAGACTTTTCTTCTTCTTGGAGCTTTTTAAGCTTTTAAGTCTTTAAATAAAAATTTCAAAGTACGCTCCAATTATTTATTTAAAGTAGCGAGATATAAACTGTTCTTTTTCTACGAGCTTTTTGAGCTTTTAATGAAACTTTTTAAAGAAAAGCTCAAATATTTAAATAGAGTCTCAAGACTTCTTCTGTTTGAGACATTTAGATCTTTATATTAAACTTTGGAAGTAAGCTCATATAATTTATTCAGAATATCGAGGTATAAACGTTTCTTCTTCTTGATGCTTTTAGATCTTTGAATCAAACTTCTCAAGTATTTGCTTAAAATATCGATATAGCTTCTAGATCTTCGAACATAACTTTCAAAGCTCAAATCAGGTTCTTCAAATGAGCTTTTAGTGCTTGTAATGAAAATTAAAAAAAGCTCAAATAATCGATATAGAGTCCCAAGAATAGACTTTTGTTCTTTCGAGGCCTTTAAATCTTTAAATTAAACTTTCGAAGTGGGCTCTTATAATTTATATAGAATATCGAGGTATGAACTTTTCTCCTTCTTGGTGCTTTATAGACCTTTGAATCAAACTTTCCAAGTATTTGATTAGATTATCGATGTACAAGTATACACTTTAATTTTTCTTGAATCTTTTAGATCTTTGAATATAACTTTCAAAGCTCAAATAGTTTTCTAAAAATGGGCTTTTCGAGCTTTTAATCAAGCTTTGAAAAGAAGATTCAAATAAATTATATAGAGGCTTGAGCTATGAACCATTTTTCTTGGAGATTTTTGATTGGAATCAAGCCTTCAAAATAAGCACCAATAATCTTTTTTTGAATATCGAGGTATAAACTTTCCTGGAGCTTTTAGAGCTCTTAATAAAATTTTAAAGTAAGGAGCTTTTTTAGAGCTTTTAAAGACATCTTCAAAATAATTATCAAATAACTTATTTAGAATATCGAGATATAAATTTTTCTTAATCTTAGAACTTTTGATGAAATTTTAATTAAATCGCTTAGAACTCGAAAGACTTAACTAATTTTTTTTAAATATCAAGATATTAAATCAAAATTTTTCGCAGTGCTTTGTCGAGATTTTCGTGTTCGATATTTGTTACACCTCGACTTCAGTGCAAAACAAGCTGCCTTTTGCGCCTTTTTACTTCCTTGAGATTTGCTTTTTCTTATTTATTCACTTTTTTGTTGTTTTTGTTTCTGCTGCTTGTATATAAGTAAGTGTTGCTTGCGAATTTTATTTTTGTTTTTTTCCATTTTGTATTTCACTTTTCTTTGAGGGGGTAATTTGATGCCTCGCAACGTGTTAAATAAAAACGCCTCAATGATTACTTGAATGCGCTTCCCTTTTACTTAGCACCAGTGCAATAGTGCTGGAGTCTATATGTGCGCTGCCATGTCCTATGTTAAGCAGCGACATGCAAACACATACCTGAGCCTGGCTTATAGTTAGTTAGTTTCGGAATTTTGGTTCGCAGAGCCAAAAACGGGCAACAAGCAGCAACAAATAAGCCAGCAAAACGTATGGAAAAAGAGTGAAGCGAAGCAGGCGATACTTGCCTCTTGGCGGCGGCAAACTTGGAATACTTCAACGCTTGCGCTGCTCTTGAGCGCAAAGGCACGGCGCGGAAGGGAGGCGGCGGTGTGAACAGTAAAGTGAGAATGGCATGGCATTTTTGTTATAGAATTTGAGCTCTTTTTAAAGAAACCCAAAAAAAAGGTTGAAAAATGTGATTTGAGGATAAAATCAGAATATGGATTACGAAACAATAGCAACAACAAATGCTGCAAACCAAACTATGTGGGAGCAATAGCGCAAGCAAATGATGAATAAAGCAATCGCGTTCGGTCTAACAAAATTGAGACAAGAGAATGTTAGTGAATATGGTTCCAAATATGTGTGTGTATTTGTATGTATTAGAGGCATACTTCCAGGAAAGCTTTTGTAGCATTTTTCTCAATTTTTTTAGTACATCCTACTTAGTTAGTCAGTGAAATGTACATATGTATAGCAACTTTATATTTTACGTTGTTGCTTTTATTTCTTTTTTTCATTATCATGTCGCTTTGTGTCAAAAACATTTTAAATTTCACTCATTTTATGCCGTTAACTCTCTCCCAGAACCATGAAATGAGTCCTGGCGCAGTTTGCTCACTTTGACAAAATGTTTGGACTGCCTCCTAAGTATTTCGCAGCGCTTTTGTTGTCTCGCCTTCCCTACTAGTATATACATAAATATACTCGTATGTTGTATATGTTATTGTTGCTTATGTGACGTTGCAGTGGTGCCTACTGAAGTGTTTATAACACGTTCACTTTGGCATATCATCATCATATTACATATTACCAGTGAAACTTCAAACATACACTAACAAAAATAGCCAGCTCTTTGTTGTTTTGATGAAGCATGAAATGTGAAAAAGATTTTAAATTGGTTGGGGTAAAGAAGATTTGCACAAATTTTTCTGTGAACTACAAAGCACAGGAATAAACTTCTTTTCTTGCTTGGTGCAGCACCACACTTATACCAAACAACTCAAATATTTATACCAAATTTTATAACCTTGAAATTTCCCAAAATGCGCGCAGATCGAATATGAATCATATGTGAATAACTCTATCAAATATTGGTAAGAAGCTTTTCCTTAAAAGATCTGTCGACACTATTCGTTCAGCTATCACAATGAATAATATTTAAAAAACTATGTGGAGTTCTTTCTATCAAAATATTTTCACTTTATTGAAGTGAGAGTTGATTATTCGTCTTTTGAATATTATCAAACGTAGGACCTGTAGTTTTGTTTGAATGGTTAATTGATTGATAGAGCTTGGGTTGAGCGCCAGACTGCTGGCTGTCTCACTTAGGCCGTCATTAGTGCTGCCGGGTGGTAACCAAAATAAGCCTTATCTAGCAACTCCGTTAATTAAAAAAAAAATCCTGACCCTAAAGTTACTTTTTGGTATGCCCTGTATTGCTGGTTTTTCAAAGTGTTCCTCTAGCGTTCATTGCTTCAAACAATCTTTGAAGCAGCTGAATGGTCTAAGCAAGCTAGTCTCCAGCGCCCTCGAGCGAACCAGTTGCCTTTTCATATCCTTCTATGCACACAATTTCGGCTTGAACG
The DNA here is from genome assembly GCF_023373825.1 of Bactrocera dorsalis. Classification (NCBI taxonomy): domain Eukaryota; kingdom Metazoa; phylum Arthropoda; class Insecta; order Diptera; family Tephritidae; genus Bactrocera; species Bactrocera dorsalis. Next base: position 99,901,869 of record NC_064303.1, read on the forward strand.
AGCTGAGTTTAAAGCTACCGTCTGAGTATAAATTACTATAGAAGCAACCGGTCTTCTTCCTATTACACCTTTTTATCCATCAGCGAATATGTATGTAGGTTTTGCCGTTGGAACTGTCGATTACAAAATTATTGGTTCAATCTTCTCTACTGGAGAATGAAAGTCTTCTGTTTCGTCGTAGGTCTCCTTTTCTCTGCCATCTTTCCATTAATTCATTAACAATGTCGAGTATGATGTCATGCCTGTAGTCACGCCGAGTCTGGCTCCAATAGTCTAAAATTAAGAACCGGCTGAACGTAATTATTGCCACATACTTCACTTCTATGTGTATTAGCCGGGTGCCGAGCACAACCTCCGCACCGGTAATTTTCATTGCGACAGTAATGTCCAACAAGCAAGCCCGTTACACCTCTATTGCTCCAGGGATTTAATACGGCATTTTAATAACGTTATCAACCATATAGAATATTTTATAGAGCCAATAGAACATGTTAAGTTGTAAACCTTACTTGGAGCAATGGCTCTTTTTCTGGAGCTTCAAATTCGAAGGGCTTTGGAAGCAAATTTGTTCTCTCCAGCTTTGTTTTTTATCTCGAATAAAAATGAAATCCAAAGTTTAATAGTTCTGCATCTTAAGGATGCTGGCCTGCCTTACAAAACTGATAGTCGCCACGTTAAGTAAGCTTCAGGGCCATTCTAAATCACTCCATAGTAAATCGAGAAAGTTGTCTGATAACCTTAACTTGGATTTTCTGAACCTCTCGCTCTGTCACTCTCCGTTTTTTTAACTTTTTAAATAAAGTCGCATTGCTTGATGTTTGGAAGAACTCAACCATCCACAAAAACTTTGAGAGCTTAAAAGCTTTCCTAAAATCTTTTCACGATGAGCTTTTATAGTTATCATTTTCTGATAACTTCTTCTTTTATTTTCTGAACTGCTCTCTCTCTCTCTCATTTTTAGTTTTGTAAAGTCGGATTGCTTCATGTTTGGAAGAACTCAACAACCCTTACATTATCTTTTAGAGCTTAAAAGTTTTTCCAAGAGCTTTTTACTATGAGCTTTTATAACCTGAACAGGGTATCTTAAGTTTGCCAAAGACCCTATAAAATATGTATATGTTATTTTTATATAAATGATCAGCAAGACGAGCTCAGTCGAGTTAGCCGTGTCTTCCTGTTTTTTGAGATCAAGTTTTTGAGATATCGATCTTGAATTTTGTTCTCATGCTTTTCTCACCAAAAATCTGTTCAGTTATCGAAACCGCCGATATCGGACTACTAAAGCGTGCAGCTGCCATACAAACTAAACGATCGAAATCAAGTGCTTATATGAAAGTAAGAATGTTAAGTATTTCTGACGTGTATTACAGCTTTATAGATGCAACCGAAGTTAAAGTTTTTCCTTCTTAACTTCCTAAAGTCGCTTAAATGAATGTTTAGAAAAACCCAACAACCTGCGCAATATCTTTGTGAGCTTTAAAGCTTTGTTCACAGCACTAACGAACTTTTTACGTTAAGTTTCTTATATACGCATTGAGACATTTCTTTGAAAATCATTATTATCGCCTATAAATGCCACTAGCTTGCCTTTTAAATTTCTAAACTGAATTTCTTGTGAACTGCGTGTTTTTTTCAATTAAACTGAAACCCCGCCTGCCAGTGTTATGAAACGTACAATATCTTTTATAGACTAGCACTTGTTGAAAATTTCGCACGGAACCCTAAAACATGCCAAGGAATTTGAGAAATTCGCACCTTTTCTAGCAAAACGTTTGTTTGCCTTTTGTATTTCGCTAAAATTCATGCGCTCAGCTCAGCTGCTCTTTGACTTGGTCTGTTACCTACCAGGTTAGGGCATCCCTGTCGCATGTGACCAACATGGTCAGCTATGTTGCACACATGTATGTATGTACATATATATCGCCTTGCAACATGGCTGCGCCGCACACCTTATAAGCAGGCGCGCAACAACAACAGAAACATGGCAAGCATAAATATACACATCAGCTGCCGGCACTAGAGTGTAGACTGACTCGAGGTAGCAGCGCGCTTGAATGGCTAACTTATTGACCAAGCGACACGCCGGCCAACCAACTGCCGGCTGCCGTTCATATGCCGCTGTTTGGTCGGCCATCTGAGTAGCAGCACAGCTTTATAAATACAAAGTAGTAGGCACATTGTGACATTGCTGTCGGTTGCTGAGTTCGCTTGTTGCTGCTTTTAATTTTCAAGGTCTCTCCACATCACTTAAAAGCGAGATTATTCTTCCCTTAAATGATGCGCTGTGACACAGTAAAAGTCACTGCATTATGAAGACACCTTCAAGCCCTGTTTTTTTTTCAGTTTTCTGCTGACAACTATGAGTGGCTGTCTGTGTTGCTATGAGACTGTGTTTGTGCCTCTGTGTATTGTCTATGTTTCTGTGTGTCTTTGAGACTGTTTCTCTGTGTCTGTGAATCTCTGTGTCTTTAAGTCTGTGTCTTTGGCTCTGTATATCTGCGCCTCTGTATTGGTTTGCTCGCATGCAGTGTCTGCCAGCCAGCCAAGCTGCGTTGACAATGTGTCCTCATAGTGGAACCCAGCTAGAGCTGCTCGTCAAATGCCACTTGCAAGCTCACACGTCTGTGTATGTATGTTTGCATAGTGGCAAGTAATTATTGTGCAATATATGTGTGTTAATAATTTGCCATGTCCGGCAGCACACCGACACGGCGCGCTGTCCAGCCCTGAAGTGCCTGCACTTATAAACCTCTAAAAATGCCAATATTTTTGCGCAGACACTTCCCGCCTCGCCTTGGCATGGAAATATTTGCAAGCATCGGCGCGCATACATATCAATAAATGTACTCGTATAAAGTAATGGCAGTAAATGTAATGCATTCGCAGCGACAAAAGTAAAATTTAAAATTTATTTGCCACCATTGAATGACACGAACTGCGCCGCTGACGGCGGCAGCCCTTTTTATTATACCTTACCTACTTATTTAACACTTTCGTATTGCCGCTGCTCGACTGGCAGTCCTGTCGCTGGTAAATACAACACAACAACAACAACAAAATATATTAAGGTCGCTTTATTCACACTTTGCAGGCCATTTTGTGGCATTACAGCGCGTCGGTGACGGAGAGCGTAGCGGCGGCAGGTGAAAAGGCGGCAAGCGAAGTGCTTTTTCTGCTATTTTCGGGAAACGAGATTTTTAATGCGAACAATTAATTTGCTGATGCTGATTTAAAATTTTTTTTTGTATTTTTTTTTTGTAGTGTAATTTCGTATTCGCTTATTGTCGCTATTTATACACATTTATACTTAAGCGTAAGTACTTTATATGTGTGTGTGTGTTTGTGGTGTATTTTAATAAAACGTCATACTTGTCAGACGCCTCTCAACAGCGTGTACACATGTCGATCCTTGGCATAACAGCGCGCATATAGACATGCAGACACACAAAAGTACATGTATACATGCATACATATGTATATAAATACTAACACGAATACATACACATATATACAGACATACATATATTATTACATATTTATACCTTCGCTGCCCTTGCGCAAATCACCGCCATACATATGCTTATATGTGTGTGTGTATTAATATTGCTGTTTGCATTATGCAGCTTTCCGTATGTATGATTCTTTTCTGCGTGTCTGTATGTCTGCGCGTATACATACATATCTGGTATGTAGCCCGTTTTTATTTCTGCGCCAGTTCTCTGCCTGTTGGCCTCCTGCCGGGCTGTCTCCAGTGCATTCGTGATATGAATAAGAACTGACAGCTGTTTCCACCTTTTAAACGCATTTAAATGCATCGGATGATATTAAAAACAAAAACAACAATAATAAAAGATTAAAATAAAATTCAGCAAAGCAAAATTAAAATGCGTTTTCGAATGCATTTGCGTAGAATGCGGCAGACGCAGATTGTTTACAGCAGAAATAAATAAATAAAAAATAAAGAAGAATAAAAAAAAACAATAAAAAAAAATAAAAAAAAATTAAAAAAAAAAATTAAAAAAAAACTTAAAAAAATTAAAAAATAAGAAAAAAAATTTAAAGAAAAAATAAAAGTATGAAAAACCAAAATAATTATAAAATGTACCTAAAAATATAAAAAATATGAAAAGTTTAAAATAAAAAAGTTAAAAGAATATTTAAAAAATTTGAAAAATATGACAAAAAAAAAATAAAATAAAATAAAAATTAAAAAAAAGTTATGAAATATAAAAAAAATAAAAAATGCCTAAAATTTATGAAAAATTTAACAATTAATGAAAAAGTATGAAAAAAATTAAAAAAAACTATAAAATATACCCAAAAAAATTTAAAAAAAATATTAAATTTATAAAAAAATTTAAAATATACATGAACAAATACAAAAAAAAAAAAATTTAAAAAAAAAATTTTAAAAAATTTAAAAAAAAAATAAAATTAAAAAAAAAAAAATTAAAAAAAATTTAAAAAAATTTAAAAAAATATGTAAAATATAAAAAAATGTGAAAAAATTAAAAAAAAATATTAAATTTATAAAAAAATTTAAAATATACATGAACAAATACAAAAAAACGTTGTTTTTAGCAGAAATAAATTTTAAAAAATTTAAAAAACATATATATAAAATTAAAAAAAAAAAATATATGAAAAAATTTAAAAAAATATGTAAAATATAAAAAAATATGAAAGCATTAAAAAAAATATTTGAAAATTTAAAAAAATGATTACGGCAGCAGTTTCTTGCCGTTGAATCTTCCTTTTGTTTGTTGACGTGCATTTTTTGCTGCACAGAGGTGGATGCGTATCTCCGCTGCAACAAGATACGCCTGAGTCAATGCTAGGACCTCGGAGCGTACACACGTCTAAAACACTTGATGAATTTTCGTATGATGGAAACTAGTACTACAGATAACCAGATTTCGGACTGCGACGAAGTCGATCAGCCTCAACACTTTTGGGGATGCTTCCTCATGGAGGCTGAAGGTAGCTCTCATAGGTCCGCTTAAAGTGCTCATAGAAGACATCTTTTGTCATGTCGTCCTTCTCTATATATTGGAAAGCTTCGCTTTAATGCGGATTGTGTCTAGACGTTCGTCCATCAGGGTCCAAGACTCGGCGACGGAGTCTTTCTGCCACCACGAGTCCCACACCGAATTTGCGCTCTTTTATATGGCCATGGTAGTAAATGCCACAAGGACCTATTCATCTCAGTCCGTGTCCCGTCCATCGCATTTCTTGGACTGCGGTGATGTTAACCTTTACTCTAACTTTTTACTATTATTTTTCTACTTACTTTAAAATTTAAGTAATCCACTTACTCACTTTGAACTCAAAAAAAAAAAAAATTACTTGCATCACTAAACCTGTTAATAAAAAAAACTACTTATTTACTATTATTATTTTATTTTGATTTCATATTTAGAATCGCATTTTACACATTGTATATGCCACACTGACATACTCTTATATATCAACTTATATTTTTTGCTTTTTCTTTTCACTTTACAGGTCACCGACACCAATGATAACCCACCGATTTTCGATGAACCTGTTTACTCTTTTGACATACCCGAAAACGCCCCACGTGGCTATCAAGTGGGAATTATCGCCGCCACCGATCCGGATTTGGGCGATAATGCGCTCGTCTCATATACCGTCATCTCGGATTGGGCCAATGATGTATTTAGTTTGAATCCGCAGACGGGCGTATTCACACTGACAGCCCGTTTGGATTATGAAGAGGTGAGTGATGTGCCAGTTAACAAGTTTTTTGAAATGTTGAAAATGAGTTTTTGAGTTTCGAAATACGTGTGCGATTAACTTTTTGCTATAGTACGAAAGGAGGAGGAATGAAAAACTACCGTTGGCTTTAATTTTTCGCAAACCGCACGTTTAGTTTGCTTGCTGAATATGCAGGTTTGAGTCAGTTTTATGTTTTATATAAAATTTAACAGCAGTTAGAGGGGGTAGCTATGGTAGAGTATTAGTTATAGGGACACATAATTAGTAGATATACTTTTGCTTTGATTTCTGCTCCATCCGACTATAAGAAGAGCTTCTAATAGTAGTCGCTACTCGGTAGAGAACGGCAAGTCGCCGCGCATATTTTTCTCGTGAATAGTTTCTTGGAATTTTTTTTGTTTTTTACAAAAAATTCAACGAAATCAGTTAATGTCAGCCTAAAAGTTGTGAACTTCCTTTTGCTTCAAGACTCTGCGCCTAAAAGTAGGCAATATTATGCGTATGCTTATGAAGCAATATAAAGTGTTGATAAATGGTTTAAGTAGTAAAGTTTCATACCTTAAAGCTTACATTAAAGCTTCCTTAAAGCTTATACAAAAGCTTCCCGACTCGTATTCAAAAATCCGGTATTAAAAATATGTATAAGTTTTGAAAGCTTTTTTACATTAAATCAACACAGTTAATCATACAGTAGATTGAAAAAGTTCTGTTCGAGCTTTTCCTTTAACACTTTGCGCTTTAAAGTAGGCAATAAAATGCATATGCCTACCAAACAATTGTAAATGGCTTAATTAGTGAAGTTTCACACCTTAAAGCTTACACTAAAGTTTCCGATACGTTTGAAAACTCTGTTAAAAAGTAGACAATATTTTGAATGTGGTTGTGAAATCAGCTAAAGTGCTTGTAAATGTACTAATGAGTAAAGTTTCACACCTTAAGGCCCACACTAAAGCTTCCTTAAAGTTTCCCGAGGCGCATTCGAAACTCCATTACTAAAAATATATACCATAGAAGTTTTGAAAGGAAAATCTTATGTATTTATATTAAATATAGATTAATAAAGTTTTGTATGAGCTTTTCCTTTACCACTTTGCGCCGAAAAGTAGGCAATATTTTGCATATGGTTGTCAAACCTGCTAAAGTGTTGATAAATGTACTAATTAATGAATCTTCACACCTTAAAGCATACACTAAAGCTGCCTAGGTTCATTTCAAATGCTGTATTAAGAATATATAAACTTTTCTCAAGCAAAATCTTATAGGTTTAATATAATATTTCAATATAAGTAAATGTCAATATGTTTTGATTCACATTAAAGATTTTTTAATTACTTTTTCTCTTTTTCTCCAGGTGCAACATTATATACTTGTGGTGCAGGCACAAGATAATGGACATCCCAGTCTCTCCACCACATTGACTGTGTATTGCAATGTGTTGGATTTGAATGATAATGCGCCCATATTCGATCCGATGAGCTATTCGAATGAGATCTATGAAAATGTATCGATTGGCACACCGATTGTAACGGTTACTGCGACAGATATTGACTCAGGTAAGCAAGAAACAGCGCAATATATTTTAAAGCAACAAATTTTACTATTGCAATACACTGGGAAAGCAACAATTTTGACACTAGCAACAACACACTGGGAAAGCTTTTGTCATAAGCAACACAGACGATAAATATTATATTACCAGTTGAACTCCGGTGTATAAATTTTGGACAATTAACTCATAACTGGCATGATGTTGAGCTTTTCACTACAACAAAAATCATATATGTGCACTTCTGCGATTAATGTCGCTCTTTATAGCTCCTCAAATGGTTAAGCTCCGCCGCTATTTGCAACAACCCAGAATAATCACGTGTTTGCGCTCGCTTTACGGCACCCACTCGCTGGCAGTCGCTGGCTTTCTAGTCTTTTATTACACTACATAGCGACTTGCCACACTTAGCAACACGAAAAATTACTTTGCAATTGCTGGCACATTAAAAACGTTCCTCACCTATTGACCCACTAAACGGCGGTGCTTTAAATGTTTCCGAGTTTCTGAGGAGTTTCCGAGTTGCCATTTATGCTCATAGTAAAAATAAATATCATTATAGCTCCTAACCGCTAAGCGGCATAAGCCGAAACTACCGTGTCAAAAACTGTGCAACACAAAAATAAAAATAAACGTAAAAAACGCCACTAAAACGGCAGCAGCGCAACAAAAAGTGCGCAGAAAAATGAGCATCTCACGATTTATGACTGACACCTTTCCACGGCTTCTGTTTGTGCCTTCGTATGTGTGTGCGTGTGTTTGTGTGTCTAACTCGGTTCGCGCCAACGTCACAGCATTCATTAGCTTCTCTGCTATTACTGCTTTTCGCCAGTTTTTATTTATTGTGCCAAATTGCGCTAGGAATGTCCGCGGCGTTGGCGGCAACAGGATTAACAGAGCTAAAGATTGAAAATGAAACCAAATCAACGGTACAATTGCAGTTTGAATAACAATTTTTCAGGGTGTGGCCGAAAACCGCACACATTTTTATGGGTTTCCATTATTTTTTGTTAACTAAAAATAAAATTCGAAGCTATTTTCACCAGGTTAACTTTGGTACAGGGTGTTCCAAAATTAAAAAAAGAAAAAAATTCAAAAAATGTATGAAACATAGATTAGCCTTGGTACAGGGTGTTCCAATCGGTAGAACATTTTAAATATTATAGGTTTATATGATTTCAAAGAACCAAAGAACTACCTTTTATGGCAGTCCCCAACTTTTTGCCAACGGCTCACCTACAGCAATACAAGACAAACGATGCCTTCCAGGATCTCCCCTCGATATTAGACTCTAACGAGAGCCTTCCGTCTAAAATGGAGCCTAGATTCTGTCAGCAGTCTGAAGACACGTTTCTCTCATTGATGGTAGCTACGACTCCGGGATTTTGTACTTCGTAGTGAATACATCCAATTCGATCTTGTTAGTGTTTATGGAGAGTTTTTTACAGCAGCGCAGCCCAGTTTTTTGCCTAAAGTACCCATGAGTTAGTTTATACACGGTATGCAGAAATCCTCCTTTAACCATGAAAGCTACATCGTCCGCGTAGGCAGACTTCCTCAAGCTTTTCCAGAATATCATTGGCAACAATAATCCAGTGAAGTGGCGAAAGGCCTCCCCATTTTTGAAGTGCTCTACTTACATTCTGTCTTGCCCGTGCAGAGAAGTTGGAGGATGAGATGCATAAGGTTCGATTCAACCTCAAATTTATTTAAAACTCTAATAACCGCTTCTGGTAATGCATTGTTGTATGCCCCCACGATATTGAGAAAGGTCTCCATTCCAAACTGCTTGGTCCTCATGGTCCACTCGAACCAGGAAATAAGAGAGTGCAAGGCTGTGTCCACTGATCTGTCGTAGCTTTGAGGTATGTTGTGCCCTTCGAAGTCGATATTTTGGAATACTACGCTTTAAATCCGGGTGAATCAATATATCTAACGTTATCAATAAGAAATAGGATAGATTGATGGATCTAAACTCCTGAGTCGGCATATGCGAGCTCTTAACGCCTTTCGAAATGAACGCAACCCTAACCTGCTTCCAAGCCCCAGGAATATATCCGAATCTAATGCAGTTCGTATAGATGGGTACTAACCCACTGCACGAAACCGTGCCAACTCGCTGCAGTTGCGCTGGTATAATGTCAACTGGCCCAGGGAACTTGAATTGTTTGAATTACTTAATTGACTCCGCCAAGTGACGTTCATTCAGAAGGCTCGAAAAGCATGTGCTGTCCGTCTCCAAGAAATATTATATCAGAGGATAAAGAAATACGATTTCATAGAGTCAAGGAATAACTTTTAGTGACAGAGTTTTTACCATTGCTTACCTAAGTACAGCAATACAGGGCAACCGAAAAATGATCGCTCAGAATGCTTTGACTGCTGACTGCTCAAAATCCAACTGCCATTCAAATCCTTTAAATACTCCAAGAGAATCTGGTTCTTTGTGAGTATTGCCCTGAATCTTGAGGTCTCATGATAGCTTTTAGCCAAACGTGCTCTTGGTCGTGCTTATTTCGGACTTGTAGATCTTACCTTCAACCTTCAGTTAACTATAATGAAAATCACTTTTCTCATAACTAAATATTTAAAAAGAGGTTAAGTTCTCAATCCTCAACCTTTTAATAAACTTTTTCAAGAGCATATCTTACCTTCGCTTTGAAAAACCATCGGAGTTGGATACCGTTTGAAATCAAATCATAATTTATCACAATAAAAAATGGCAAAAATGAGCTGTCAGAAAAAAGTTGCTGAAACAACAATGCGCTGGTGTTGAGTGATGGTTGAAGAGCAGAAAGACAACACAGTTAGCGTAGAAAGTATGAGTATCAGCAGTAGTAGAAGGTGTACTAGCAGCCAGACAGCGCCAAAACCAGCATAGCGGGATGGGTTGCGCGATAAAGGCAGGCTGGCAGTCGGAGGCTGCGATGCCATGACTTTTGATGCCTTTAGACACCACAAACACAATACACTGTAAGTGTATATACATGCTTATGTATATATGCCACGGCACATTTATGATATTTGAGTGGGTGCCAGCAGATTTGCCAACCAAAAGCCGTAAACCACATGGTTGCATGCACCATAAAAGGAGGCAATAAAAGGAGTCAGTAAGTCAATGCGGCACAGTTATGATTACAAGTTAGCTGTAGCAGTAGAAATGGCGTTAGATTGAAGTCGAAGGCGCAGGTAAATAAGAAAATAAGATGGTACACACATACACTTAGACACACATATAAACGAGCGCGCAGCCGAAGTTAACTTCAATTTAAAAAAGGCGTCATAATTTTCACCAAATTATCAGCTGCTGCACTTACCGCAGAATTCAATTTTTTTTGCGCTTGACTCGGTTGAGGTGAGGAAGTGTGGAAACATGTTGCAAAGTTTTAAGTGAAAATATAAAAATACCACAAAATATTAGCGGCAATGCGGCAGCTGTTGTTGCAAGCAGCGCATTTCGAGAAATTACGGTGAAAAGCGCACGCTGCAGGAGCGCAGAGCGCAGACAAAAGGAAAGTTTGATGCTTGCGAATTGCAAATAATTTATAATTTGAGCGCGCGCTACAATAATAACAACAACAGCAGCAATTGTTTGCTAGGTTAGGATACAAAATCGCTATAAGTCAGCGCCTAGCCAAGCGCGCCGCTTATAGCGCGACAGCAACAATTTTCGCCGCTACTGGCGCGCTAAGTCAGCGCTAACCAGCCGCAAGCGCGTTTGTAATAGTATGTGTGTAGTGGCAAACGCGCCATCCACAACAGTAGTCGCGCTGCTGCTGCGCTTACCTTTTTTTGCATTGCATTTTTGTTGCATCACTTTTTTGTTGCATTGCATTTTTGTTGCTTCACTTTTTTGTTGCATTACATTTTTGTTGTTTTAGTATTTAGATTTTTTTTTGCAATATTTTATTATATCAACTACATTTTTTTATCAACTAACCAATATTTTTTCCACCATTTTCATTTTTCCAACTCCATCAAGGCGATAACGGGCGCATCGAGTACGCGATTACGTCGGGCGATGATAATAACGACTTTGAAATTGCTGCCAACGGTACGATACGTACGCGCCGTGAACTTGATCGCGAAACGAAAAGTTCATACAATTTAATTGTAACCGCAAGAGATTGCGCTCAAGAATTTCCAACAACAACAAGCACAACAACAAATGCATACAACGACGGCGCCTTCATGCAGCAGCCACAGCCACAACTGCAGCATCAGCATCACCAGCAACAACAGCAGCGTCGTCAACGGCAACACCGGCAGCAACAATATGTGGAGCAACAACCGCAACAGCGTCTATCATCAACAGTACAGGTAATTTGCATGCAATAGAATGGTGTATAGAGCAATAATATGCTGCGATGTGCAAGCACTTCCTCAATAACAGCCATGCAACATGTACGCTTGTGTGTACATACATATGTATGGCTGTCTTTTGTGTAACAGAAATTTGATTTTTGCAACAAATTTTAGCCCACTGCCCATAGCAGCACTGCTGCGTGCCTGTGTGTGTGCACTTTTAATTGGTGTGCATCGCTCGCGAATTGGCGCGCATAGCACATCGTTACTGCCACAGTAGCCAGCCTTCCGCATGCGCGCCGAGTGGCCACGCGGCCATGCCGGTGGGCTGTTGTTGTGCTGATGATCTGTTAAATATGCGCTGCTATGCCAGTTATGGCCGGTGGGAAAATGTTGCATAAGCGCGTGGGTAAATGAGGCGACTTCAGCTGCTTGAGCTGCTTGAATAGAAGCGCTGTGGCAAAGCGCTGCAAGCAGAAAATCTTAATAGGATTAGCGTTGTAGCAAATCATGCCGAAGGCGTCAGAGTTTATTGTAGAGTTAACTGTTAACATGTTTTAATGCAAATACAGTCGCATGACTTGTGGATGTGCAGTAGGTAGGCTGAAAAGTTGGTGTTGTTTTAATAAAATTAAAATTTTTGCCGAAAACCGATTTAAGTAAGGAAGAAGGTGTACTAATGATATTTCTATTAGAGCCATCTTTCAATTTTTTCTTACAAACCTTGCTTCGTTCTGCACGTTTACCTTTTCATTGACTTTAAATATCATTCTAAGAGTCACTAGGTTGAGGTCTGAGTAGAGAAATAAGACACTGGAGAGAGACGCTAAAAATACAGTGGCCGCTTAGGCCGCTTAAAATGTGTTCCTCTTGCACGCTACATCTAACATATTCTAATGTCATCTTCAGAATGTCAACTAACTCTAGCAACTTTATTTTTCGGCCAGCTAAGGGCCTTCCTGTGATTTTGTGTGAGGATTTCATCAAACACCGCTTCTTTTTCTCTTTTTATGTCGAATGGGTAGTTGATGATCCATACGCCAAGTTCAATAGAATGCGCGCATTCAGCGATTTCGGTAAATGTTTGCGCAAGTTTCTTTCTCAATTAACCTTTGCCGCTTGACTAACGTTTGGCGCACGTCTTATTCAGTTTTCTCACTACCATTTTCTTCGCTCAGCACCCTTCTAGCACACTCTAACATTCTGGCAAACAGGACAAATTCTTGCTTAGCGTGTCTGTCACCGTGGAGCTCCAGAATTTTAGTAGCCAAACTTCGAACCGACTTCTGTTTGCTGACCGGTGTGTTCCGCTCCTATGTGCACCCACAGTGTAGGCCATGACACTAGTCGAGGTTCCCCTTTCTTCTACTGGCGATGTCGTTAGCACAGCACTGTCAATTGTTGATAGATTTCTACCGACTTTGCGGGCATTTTCCTTCCCTAGTTGGACTAGCTTAACTCCACCCGAGATAAAGGCTGTACCGAGCCCTTTAAAAGCCTTGGCGAGTAATGGTTCCATCACTCTGGGTCCTGCGTTACTCCGGATATGTCTGGGTGACGGTTTTGACTTTCCTTCACGATCCGACTCCGGATCTCCTAATTTTATTTTAATGAAAAGTTGGTAAAATAGTTCCCACTCAGAGCCGCTTTCCGTTCATCGAAAGGTAATCGCCTTTAACTGTCCCCAATTTGTTTCTAACGAAGTCAAGGTGAGGATTGACGCCCGCTCTTATGGGACATTTCGTTCAGAGCCGATCAATGTAAAGTGATAGTCTTCTACCTACCACTCTGAGGTCTGTATTGGTTCTAACGCATTTGAGGTAGTTGTGATATTAGCCCACCAGCCTGCTAAGTGTCATATCAGCATATTCGAGTTGCAGAATGTCGCATCCACTAGCCCCGGGTTCAAACCGAAACCCAAAAAAATAAACGTTAATTCCTAATCATAGTCTGTGTCGAACCCAGTAGTGCAGAGCTAGAATGTTTTCATCCATACGTACGACCTGACCTATCCAGCACATCCAAAGAGCTGTCTGTTATATCTCGTACAGCTCATCCTTCCATCGACTGCGGTAATCACCGTTGCCCATGCGCAGTGGACCATAAATCATCCGCAAAACCTTTCTCTCGAAAACTCGTAGCGCTGACTCATCAGATGTTGTCATCATTAAATAATATGGTGCCGATATAGCAGGACGGAGATGATAAGTGACTTGTAGAAATTGGTCTTTGTTCGTCGAGAAAGGACTTCAGTTCACAATTGCCTAGTCAGTCCGAAGTAGCAACATATGGCTCAAGTAGTTCACGACTTTCGGTCTTAGACCAAGTATCCAAGTATCAAAAGGATCCATTTGAAGGCGAGCTAAAGAGAAAACACGAATCATTCCTCCCCATGGGTTGTGAGCTAGGTTTGGACCCGTCCCGTAAAGAAAACACCCCCCTTCCCCCCTGGAAAGAACACTGAATTGACAGCTTCTTATAAAAAATACGAATTTTTCTTCTAACATTAAACTTCCCTAGAAAACTCTTTGTTAAAAATATTATTTTTATGCTAAACAGAGTGAAAATAATTCTATTTCGACTTTTAGAAATTTATTCTCGAACCTGGTGAGTAAGAATAATAATATTTCGAAATTTCGAAATTTACTCTCGAACCTGGTGAGTTAGAATAATTCTATTTCGAATGTTCGAAATTTACTCTCGAACCTGGTGAGTTAGAATAATTCTATTTCGAATGTTCGAAATTTACTCTCGAACCTGGTGAGTTAGAATAATTCTATTTCGAATTGGTGAGTTAGAATAATTCTATTTCGAATTTTCGAAATTTACTCTCGAACCTGGTGAGTTAGAATAATTCTATTTCGAATTTTCGAAATCTAATCTCGAACATGGTGAGTTAGATTAATTCTATTTCGAATTTTCAAAATTTATTCTCGAACTCGGTTTGTCATGAAAGGCTGAAATACTAACGTTCTAATTCTGAAACTTATTTCTTTCATTTCACCAACACGGTCGACCATCTAGCAGCTGTTACTAAGTACCCTGAGACACTTAAGCAACAAATTTCACCAGCGGGACACACTCACTATATACGCATTAACATACACATCTCCATAAATTGCGCCGCATCTTTGAGTGTACCAAATTAACACACATAATAAATGTATTTTGATAACAAAAGTGCGAATGCTGCTTATCATTAAAAATGCCAGCGAACACACACACGCACATGTATATACACACATCTTCGTGCTTTTTTCGGCAGCTTTAAGTCCCTTAGCATTGCTTGCACTCGCATTCCCTATCCTTGTTGCGCGGCATTGCTTGCATTGCCTTCTTGCCCCGCGCACAGCATGAGTTATTCGCATTACATATTCACAGTTATCAGTTAATTAAAGTCATTCTTTACATTGAGCTGCGTGTGCACGCGCGGCTTCGTTACCGCGAAACACTCTTCACGAATGTGCAAGCGAAACAGCACGACTTACCTTCATCCATTGCATCGCAGCGTATATACGAGCATGAGAGGCTGTAAACCTTTTGGTGTTTGTTGCTGTTGTTAGTTTTGCTGCCGCTGCTGCTGCTTGGCGTATTGTAACAAATTTCAAGTTTATCTTTTTTATTGCTGTAATTTATTTAAATTTTACAGCTGATACCGTTGCCAACAACAACAACAAGCAATGCGGGAAAAATCGGAATAAGAACGCAAGAGAAAAATCACTTTGCACTGCACTCACTTAAAGTGGGCAAAGTGAGTGGTATCAAATATTTATGTACACCACGACGAATACATATACTTATACATATAGTACACACATATATGTATGTATTTACAGAGGGCAAATGTAGATTACGACTGTGTTCGGTGTAAGAAAGGTGAAATATTATTCCATGTTTGCAATGCCTTGCAACATTCGAATTCAGCTTTGCTGTATATTTCGTTTCGCATCTTATGGCGGCGCATCCATTTTCAGGTCACGTTAGTTGTACATCCCAATTTTAGGCAGGTCGCTATGTACTTGGTCCCTCCATTGGATACGTGAGCGCCCTTTCTTCCATTTACCATCTATGGGTCTCGAGTCCAAAAAGCTTTTTCTTGGTACACCAACTTCAATTTGAACGCATTCCTTATACTTTTATGCGCTCAGCGATATCCATGGCGCCGTAGGGCTCATACAGTTCGTGGTTCCATCTTCTTCACATTTATCGCTCACGCGGACGGCTCCAAAGAGCTTGCGAAAGATAGCTCTTTGGAATGATTCGAGTGCCATTTCATCTCGGTTCGTCATTGTGTATGTTTCTGTGCCATATAAGAGTACGGGAATGATGGGAGAAGGTTCTGCTTTTTAATTACCTACCGATCCAAAAGGTGCACCTGCTGGCAAGAGTTATTCTAGGGTTAATCTCCATTCTCAAATTATTGTTGGAATTTATATTCGTCCGAGTCATAAAAGACCTTAACTAACCATCAATATCATCTGTGTACCCCATCAGCATTGTTCCTTTAGAGTAAACAGTACCAATGCGGTTCAGATTAACGATTTTCCAGCATTATATTGAAGAAGACACAGGACAGCGAATCACCCCGCTTAAAATTTAATTTTATTGCGAACGGCTCGGAGTTGTTCTTTCCGATTTTAACGGAGCGTATGTGTTTTGCAGAGATACCAAATTTTCGGCGAAAAAGGTAATGGGTTTCGATCTGTTTCCACACAATATTGTCGACAGAATCCTTATATGCAATGTTAAGAAGACTGAAACCGCGATAACTTGCGCAGACAGCGCGATCTGCCTTCTTATGGACTTATATGCCAAACATATGGCAACCAAACCAAGCATAGCAAATGAAACATGCGCCTTTTTAGCTCCTCGTTTCCGGCTTTAAACAGCTCAGCCGGTATTTGATCGACCCCCCGGGGGCTTGGTTGTCCTTAGACCGATTTAGAGCTGTTTTCACCGTGATCGTCCAATCACGGTAGATTCATGTTGGGAATTCTTCTTTATCCGTTGCAGCGTTGCTTTCGCAATTGAGCAGTTTCGAAAAGTGTTCCATTCTAATTTCGATTGTACTCCGAGTGTCTATTAACAGGTTTCCACTGCTGTCTTTTCAGAAGTCGGCCCGCGGCATGAAAGCATTTGTTTGCTGCCTTAACTTCTGATAAAATTTTCGGTCCGAGCTCCTGCTAGCCAGCATCTCAAAGTCTTCTTCTTCTTCTTCTTGACTAGTGTGGACACCACTTACGTGATTATAGCCCAGCTAACAACAGCGCGCCAGTCCTTAGTTCTTTTCGCTATTTGGCGCTAATGCGAGGTACCATTTGTAGCCAGGTTCTGCTCCACCTAATCTCTCCAATGGAGTTCAGGTCTTCCTCATTCTCTGCTTCCACCGGCGAGTGCTGCGTCGAAAAACTTCAAAGCTGGAATGTTCTCTTCTAGCCGAATAAAATGACCTAGCCAGCGCAGCTACTGTCTCTTGATTTAACGAAATATGTCAATGTTGCCGTATATCCCGTACAACTTCGTTCCATCGGCTGCGGCACTCACCGTTGCCAACGCGCAATAGACCATTAATTTTCCGCAGAACCTTTCTCTCGAACATTCCTATGGCTGACTCATCAGAAGATGCAATTTCCCATGCGTCCGCATCATAAAGCAGGACGGGAATGATAAAGGACTTTTAGAGGTTAGGTCTTTGTTCGTCGAGAGCCAACTTTTCTTTTCAATTGTCTTCTTAGTCCAAAGTAGCACCAGTTGGCAAGAGAGATTCTGCGTTGGATTTCAAGACTCAAGCTCATCGCGCTCATATTTTGCTATCTCTTTCTGTTTTCTGTGGAAAAGACGTCTAAAATAGCTGCCATATAAACCGACCAATCGAAATAAAGTGCGCAGGGGTTTATGTTTTCCTGATTTGTACATCTTTTCTTTCTTTTTTGCTTCTAAATCTAAAATATCCACAAAAATGTAATTATATTTTCTTCATTGGAACAAAACTGATTGGCTTCACTGAAACAAAATGAAAATTGTGAAAAATTAGTCGTTGAAGTCAACAGTCTTACCAGCCTAAAGTCAAGCATAGATGAGACTAGATTTCAATTGAGATTTGCACTGCAACCAATGGTCTTTCTATTCTCCCCCCAATCCTCTATCATATGCCCTAACAAAAGCCTTTCATTAATTCGAGGAACTTGCTGGGCGCTATTGAAGTGATGTGGTCTGTACTTAGATATAAGGAGTTTTAAACCTTCGTCTACCGTTTGCTTGGTGCCCACTCTTACTACTTCATTTGCTGAGTATTTTCCAATATTTCACTGAAAATATTCTTTTGGCGCCTAAACCCAAGCACTTATGAGGCGCCTGAATTATTATTTGCCGAACTATAATAACACAATTCAAAGCTTCAGCTATTAAAAGATGATTTTTGTATTACCTTGCCTTTATTAAACACATCCTCAGCGTCTGCGCAAATGCTTAGACTTACACAAAATTAATGCTTTCACATATCTGCGCATACATATCGGCATTATTCTTCGCGCCAGCGCTCTGTAGCGGTAAGTAGGCGTTGCGTTGGTTAGCTGCGCGTTGCACCACAGGTTGTCGCCGCGCGTTGGCAAGCCGCGCTCACATGGCCAAGTGCAACCAGGCGACTGCCAAAGCGACGTTGCAAGTAAATACACGCGCGCACATAGCGCATGTGGCAAGTGCATTCTGTTTACTCGGCGCATTACTCAATTCAGTTGTTGTCATTGTTTGTCATATTTGTTGTTGGTGGTGGCATGTGGCCTGCCATCCATTTGGCCATTACGCGTGCATAGTGTTCGCGGAAAATATGCAACAACTTCATTAATAATATGCGAATCTCTCATTAGAAATCTGCGAGCAACTTCATTTATATTGCTACCTTTCAAATGCAAGCACAAGCGTGGCAGCGGTGTCTAGCTTTGTTTTTGTTGTGCATAAAAAATGGAAAATGTGGCGAAAAGCACACACGTGTGCTCGCTAATGTGGTTGTTCATGAGTGTGCGTGTGTGTTTTTACGTCTGTG
This sequence comes from Bactrocera dorsalis, assembly GCF_023373825.1. Taxonomy (NCBI): domain Eukaryota; kingdom Metazoa; phylum Arthropoda; class Insecta; order Diptera; family Tephritidae; genus Bactrocera; species Bactrocera dorsalis. The sequence goes on from NC_064303.1 coordinate 99,920,501, forward strand.
TTGGTGTTTACCTTTAACTGCTTTGACCGCTGCTGACACTGACATTGTGCGCTTTCCAGCAACAGCAGCCAGCAGCCAGCAGCCAAGCGATATGTGATTTTACTATTTGCGCGGATTTTTGGATGCGCCATTTTTTACGCCAAGCGCTGCTTAAATTTGATTTTCATGCGTTATGCGTTGTTTTTGTTGTTGTTGTTGTTTTTGCTGTGCAAATGCGCACATTGGCGTCGTATGTTGCACGGCCTTACGCTTTTGGGTTCAGCTATCGCCACTTTATATCTACGGCAGTTATTCTTATGCTTCTTTTCGACTTTCCAGCATTGTTGCCACACCGCGCGGCGCCGCGCCGCCACTACAAAACGCTTGCCATTGCACGTATGTGCTTTTTGTTGGCTTTTCGTGCCTATTTTGATTGGCGTACGTTGCAACTATGCATTGGCCACACGTTGCACACACCTTGCCACAAGTTTTGTTGCAGCCAGCGACTGCTGCTGCGGCGGGCAAAGCAAATTTTAATGAAGCTAATAAATTTTCGTTAATGTCCACAGCGAATAGATTTGCAAATTTAAAGGAATTGCTGCAGCTCAAGGCGCTGTAAGTGCCATCGCAAGCAATGCCAGCAACGGCAATTGCTGTCTGCCGCAGCAACAAAATCAGAGACGAGCGAAAAATGGCCGTCGCAGCGCCTGCATGCAACAAAGTGCGCGCGCGAAATGCGCTACAACAAATTTATTGCGATTACTTTGCAGTTGTTGTTGTTGGCAAACAACACTTTGTTTTTGTTATTGTTGTTGTGTTAGTGGCAGCCGCCATTGCTGCTGTTGATGTTAATAAATCGTTCGCAATTAGAAATTGCATTAAAGCCTAAATGAGTGCGCTGTTGCGTTTCGGCTTTTTTCGTCAACAGCAACGGTGCTTTGTCGTTCGTTGAGTTCCTCCTGCCTGCCTGCTCTCTCGCTTCCTGCTTTGACATGTAGTATGCTTTAGTTTTTGTCGGCGCCTACGTAACTTTTCTTGCGCCATTAACGCCTGCGGTTGCCGGTTGCTTTGGAGAAAGCTTCCAGATTTTTCTTTTGTTTACCGCGCGTCTGTCCGTCCGTCCTATTTGTGCCGTTGCTATTGCCTTTGCCGCTTTAACTTTTTACAGTTGCGCACAGATTTAATTTTATTGCAAACAATTTTATTAAAAATGTTCTCACATTTTCCCCAACAGCAGTCGCTTATCGTAAAGCGTTTATCGGCCCCGATGCAGGCAGCATCTGCTTCATTGCTGCTGAACCCGTTCGTGACTCGGCTGTTATGATTTTTATTTTGCCGCATGCGGTTAGAAATCGCAAAAAGGTTCAAAACATATATTTCGTTCATTTTGTTATTGTTGTAATTAAAGTCCTTCATGCATTTGGTGCAGTTTGAGGCAGCAAACGGAGCTAAAATACCAGAAGAGCAATGAGTAGCAGAAAGTTCAGTTGAGTGATACTTTTGAAGCAATATCAAATTGGATAATATACATAGATATGTATATATATTCTAATGTGCATCGTTAAATATTAAACTCGAAGAATGCAAACTGTTTCAAAGCATATGTTATTCACCATGCAAGTCTTCAGTCAGACGGAGGCGGTCTTTGATACTGGTAGGTTTGAGGTTGAAATGAACCTCAAGTATCTCATCAATTGCTTTATCTGCGACAGAACTATCGTGTCGTTATCCCTCACCGCCGGCTTTAAACAGCTCAGCTGGTATTATTCCGGTTTTTCTTAAACCGTCGTAAAACTTTTCACGTCGTCTTGGTTCGTCAATCGACCAACTTCGTTGTCACGGTAGATTGCTGGTGCGGGTTTTCTTCATCGTATCGTCATTTCACTGTCATGGCGGAGTGGAGCAGCGCACGTACACTACGATAGCTCAATAGACCCCGAGAAGCTGGGGTTCTGCCTCCTTTACCCTGGATCGTAGTGCTAAATGAACTATTGAATGAACTCGATTGACGAGACTAACGAGTGATAGCCTATGCAGATGATGTTTCTCCCATGGTTAAGCAAAATTAATGGATACCGTTTACGCGTTAGCACCAGCGTACCTCAATGTGATAGCTGGCTGGGTGTAAAGAAACGTCTTAGCGGTCAAGTAAAACAGAACTAGTTTTATTTACCTAAAGTCCACAATTAACCCCTTCTCACATTAGCTTGGCTTCACCCCGGCGATAAGGTGAAGTACTTGGAAACCCAATCTTCAGGAGCGGGTGAGGAAGACATTAGTTGTTCTAAGTTACCGGAATTGACTCGGATTTGATCCGACCAAGGGCTGTTTTTTCGAAGATCTAACCCCGTTTGGATCCCCGTTCCATGATGGCACGTCAAATCATCTAAATATGGCCCACGCTACAGATGATATCAGATTCCGGAAAACTGGGCATCCTAAGGGTTCCAAAATACTCTCTCACTTCGTATACATCCCTGATCACTTGAACTACTACGTCGTGGAGCCTACTTCAGCGGCGTCATTTCCATGCACATAACTCCGGAAAAGTTTGGGTAGTCAGAGTCGCTGGAGCAGAATCGTAATTAGCTTTTTCGAAAATGAATCGAATCTTAAGGAGAATGTTGGAGTGGAAGTCTTCTGTCGGCAGCTCTGCCTCAACTCTCGTTTCAGTCTGGCAGACCGATGTAGTGTCTTTTATGCAGGAAAGGCAGTTATCAAGGTAGCAGCAGATGTACTTGTGACGGTGATCTCAAAGCTAGTTATGGAGAGCAGGACTCATACCACGCTACTTCCATATTAAACGGGCTGGGTGCCAGTTCCATGTCAATTCCCATCAGGATGGCAACGAACAGAGGTTCCACTGTCTTTATGCATTCGGACGTTGGATATATGAACTTCCCACGAACTTGGACTACGTTGGTCAGCAACCAGAACTTGTGGGATTGCGAAAGTCTTATTGCTCAGAGTGGAACAAAAAGCACGGCTCACATATGCACAATGATAGGCATCCTAGCTAAACACTGTCCCATTGACACACACAGGGTGAAGGACGCATTCTGATAAAATTAAAATTAGAAAAATGAGGTGGAGACATATAGACACTTTCCCCTCCACTATCAAGCTTTCACCATATTAAGGTTTAAGCAGCATTGTTATACTTTCTGTGAACCCAGCGAATTGGCTGGAGTAGATACTAGCCAGCTCCATAAATGTATCGCTGGCTTTAGACGCTTTGCAAATATACGAGGGTGATTTTAAGAGAATATGAATATGAATAAAGTGACTAAGCTGTCTGCAGGACTCTAAAGAGTTCTTACCTCTCTATAATGATATTACTCTCAATTTCGAGGACATTCTCTTCAGTAATCTAACAAAATAAAAGTGACTTTGTAAATAATTTCATGTAAGTGTGCTTAACGCAAAACATATGTATTGTTTCTCTAATGTATTCTAAGTTATAATGAAAATATTGAACTTTCATTTGAAAATTCCGGAAATCTTTTTCTTACTTAAAAAACTAATAAATATCTTTTTTTCTCTTTCTCATTTACACAGGTCACAATCGTTTTGAAGGACGTCAACGACGAAGCGCCGAGTTTCACTTCGCCCAACGAAACCAGTGTGCTCGAAAATATCGCTCCCAACACTGTGGTCATGGTCGTTAAAGCCCTCGATCGTGACGAGGGACGCAACGGTTATATCGAATATTTGCTCGACGGCAAAAAGTCAGCAATCACCAACCACGATTATGACGATGAAAATAATATACCCTTCACGTTAGGCGCTGTGGATGGACTACTACGCGTTGCCGGACGCTTGGATCGTGAACTGCGCGCCAGTTACTTGCTCAACGTGACCGCACGAGATCGCGGCGAACCACCGCAAGCCACACATATGCAGATCACCGTGCGCATACTGGACGAAAACGACAACAGTCCCGTCTTCGATCCCAAACAATACTCGGCTTCGGTGCCGGAGAATGCCAGCATTGGCGCAATGGTATTGCAAGTGGCCGCCACCGATATAGATGAGGGCGCCAACGGACGTGTACGCTTCTCTATCGCTGCCGGCGATGATAACCGCGACTTTAGCATCAGCGAAGACTCAGGTGCTGTGCGCGTCGCCAAGAATTTGAATTATGAGCGTAAATCGCGTTATGTGCTGACGGTGCGCGCTGAAGATTGTGCCGCCGATGTCGTGGCCGCAGCCGCACAGCTGCAGTTAGGCGGCAAAGTAGGCGCTGCGAGTGGCGCAAATATGGTGGTTGTCGGCAGTGGTGGTGTTGTTGGCGGCGGTGGTGGTGTTGGTGGTTTAGCGGTTGCCGGCGCGGCTAAGCATGGTGTGGAGCAGCGTGAGACACGCTACGATACGGCCGAACTGACGATCATCATCATGGACATCAATGACAATCCGCCCACATTCCTGCACTCCCCCTACCTGGCGTATGTGATGGAGAATGTTATACCGCCTAATGGCGGCTATGTGCTGACAGTGGAGGCCTACGATGCTGATACACCGCCTTTTAACTCGCAAGTGCGCTACTTTCTGAAAGAGGGCGATACAGATCTATTTCGCATAAATGCATCGACAGGCGAAATATCATTGCTGCGGGCGCTCGATCGTGAGGCAAAGGCTGAGTACACGCTGACGCTGGTCGCCATGGATACAGGTGAGTCCACATAATGCATAATTTCCTATATATGAAAAATATGTATATGAATGTATTACAACAAAAACAATATGAAAAAGAGCTCATCGCAAGCATGCTTGTCTACGGCAAGTAAAAGCTGACTGTTTTGCGGCAAGCTGAGTGCGCGCAAGATAATCTTAATGTTTTGGAATTTGAGCTGCAGTAGCCATGCGGAGTCGGAGTCGGAGTGAGTTGGAAAGTAGTAGAGGCGCAGTGCAGCGCCAAGCGGGCGGGCAGCTACACAAAGTGCTTCTGGGCATTCCCAGTTGGTTGTGTGTGCTTTCATATGCATGAGCGTTGGGCGCAGACGCGATCATCACAAGCGCGTACACGTTATGGCCAAATGATCATATCAACTTGGCGTTCGACTTTTCGGTCAGTCGCACTGCTGTTGTTGTTTGTTGTTGGTACGGTTACGGTTGCCGGTAGGCTGACTGGTCAAGCGCAGCCATGCCATATGCAAAATACACTGTCACTGTCTTTTATTTTTTTGGGCAGAATTTTTGCATGTTGCTAGCGCATGTGTGTATTTGTAACTGAATGCCGCACATATACACATCTATGTGCGCATACATATATCATAAGCTGGGAAAGGAGGTGTTTCCCTCGCCGGTAGTAAACACAGCTACGACAGCACCTTAAGTACATAGCTCAGCTTGCTTGCTTTCTTGTTGTTTTGTGCTGCAAGTTGCCTTGCAAACGCCCTAGTTGGTCTGGAGAAAAACAAAAAAAAATAATGCGGAAACTTGACTTGTTGATTTGTGCTTGTTCGTGTGCGCATGTCTCGTGTGTGCCGTGGCATCTTACGCTTCAGCTGCGCCTTTCTTTCTGCGCAGTTTACTCACACGTTGCATCTCAGTTTCATTCATTATCTGCGTTGTTGTTGTTGGTTGCTCTGTGGTTTCGTTATTGTGCCCCTAAAGAAAATACATTCTGATAATTACAGTAATTTGTTAATGTTACACTCATGACTCTTTCGCTGTTGCACCTACTGCTACATCTTCTTTTTTGTCTCATACGGATTTTCATGTGTTTGCATCTACAGGTTGTTGTGTGCCCGCTCAGAACGCAGTCACAGACATCACGTTGATTATATTAGCTTGGTATCAAAAGTTAATGCACACACTTGCACCTACGAGCCTTACTCCTTACTCATATACCGTTGTATATAAACACTTATGAAATGCAAATATATGCTTTGTGTGATTTTCTGTGGTCGAACATGCTTTCCGAAGCTCATTTATGATAAATTTTCCAAGCCCTATATGAAATCGGAAGTATTCCTATCAACGATTTATTTGACTAATTGCTAGCCTTAGATTTGTTAAAAACAGTAAAGTAAGCTTATATTCCCTTTAGTTTTGTCGAAATTTCATATATCTTATTTTGCTTCATTTGAGGTTGCAGCAGAGCCTACGAAACATCTTCAGACTAGGTTAGCTTATGAGGTTGATTCTCAGAGAAACCTCACTTGAACATCCCAGCATGCCAGTCTGGTGTGTTACCTTAAACTCCTACATTTTTAATGTCAGTTACGTCTTTGCTTTCTAGTTCGACGAAGATAAGACTGCCAAGGTGTTTCAACCTCAGTCTGGACAACAGACGAGAAAGTGTCTAGATGTTTCCTCTCACAACTTTGACAGCTTCTGCCCAAAGATTTTTATTCTTAACGTATGAATGCCTACAGGATAATGTCCAACAACAATCGTTGTGATTTCCGTTAGTACCTGCCGAAGTCAGTCTAACCTCACGGTGCTTTTTTAAAGCACATAGATCAATACAATGTGTTGATCAGCGCCCAAATAATAAATCACATGTTTTTTGGTTCCAATTGGGCGTATAGAAGGAACATCTTTTCCACCTTTGTCGGGCGGTCGGGTGGTCTAAAACCGATCTAAAACCTTTGCCGTGCTGTTGGGTCCGGCATCCGGCCACAGTGCAACTCCCCACTGAATTGAGTTTTTCAATCCTAACTGCCTTTAGGTTTAAACCACAGCCACCACGATTATCCCCAAAGGGCCAAACCCAATGAGCAGATTGGAGCAAGCTTCAAGAGCTAACTGCTCCCGGTGATACCAGATTACAGTCTCCAGTCAGAGCCTATAGCTTTTGCTACTACCAGTTGAGCACCCAACAACTTAATGACTGATGACATTTGTCGCCTGAACTTCAAATGTCTTTTTTTTAGAAGGAACTTCATTCAAAGTCTAAAAAATTAGTTCAAGCTGAGTATTAGAGCACTATTTCTGGATTTTAGTCGCCTCTTACGACGGGCATACCTTACCGCGGGCAAATTCTACCCCCTGCCCGCTGGGGTTGGAAAAAGGTTGGTAAGAATGTCTACGATTACGCCAAGATGAACTTAGAAGATCTACTATGTTCTACTCCAGGCCAAAACGTTGTCGTTGATCAGCGCCTGCTAAGCATACGCGAGGTTCACTGGTCCAGTAGTAATGCAATGGAGATTCAGCACAGTTCCATTCCGATGTGATCAAGATAGGGGTGTCCTCACATATTAGATCATCGGCTTTCTACTTTATTCTTGCAAGCTGCTTAATTGATACCCACGTGTGAGCAGGATGAGCTTAATGATAGTTCAAGTACGACCACTTGTGATCAGGTGTTTACTATAGCTCCATTTTCAACCAACTACAAGTAATCTATTAAGCTTTCTACCAACCAATCCATCAAGCTACTTAAAATGCCTGTTAAAAACTAAAGTTATCAGAGCTATAAAGGAACGTGGACTTTTGTAGAGTTTTATACTTTACTGATTGAATTTCATAAATATATTTCTTTTATGCATGTAATCTACCTTTAAAACACTTGCTATGATAATAAACCATCTTTATTCGTTAATTGTGACAGACTCCTTTTCTACACCATCCTGTATCGGTTATCTTATTGAGTGAGAAGTCGTAAAAGAGTCAAATGAAGTTTTCAAAGTGACATATTGTTTTCTCTATACGCCTTATATAAACTGAAAATATAAAGGCACCAAAGCTCTCGGAAAGCTTACTACGGGTTTTTCGAAAGCTCAATATTCACTTTCCAAGATCTCACTTTTGACTTTACAAAAGCTCACTATTCACTTTCCGAAAGCTTACTATTTACTCTCCGAAAGCTTCCTACTTCTATCAGAACGATTCTAATATTATATTATTCTAATATTATATGTATTAGCAAGGTATGAAAGCTCTCCGAAAGCTTACTACTTGCTTTCCAAAACCTCACTATTCACTTTCTAAAAGCTCACCACTTTTATAAGAACGATTTTAATATTATAATAGCAGGGTACGAAAGCTCTCTGAAAGCTTTCTACTCGTTGTCCGAAACCTCACTTATCGCTTTCCAAAAGCTCTCTATGCATTCCTCGAAAGCTTATTATTCGCTTTCCGGAAGCTTTCTATTCACGTTTCGAAAGTTTACTATTCACTTTGCGAAAGCTCGCTCCTCCTATCAGAAAGCTTCTAATATTATAATTATAATTCAAAATATGTACTTTATAAATTATTTTCGAGCGTCTGCAAGTCCAGTTGCTACAGTTTCTTCGGAACATTTCTTTGCAACATCTTCATCCCGCATCTCTACTTACAAGATCTCTACAGCTGTACACATGTATAGCAGCGAGTAATATGTAATTGCTACTAATGAAATATGCAATAATAAAATTCAGTACTTTTTTCTTACTCAATCAACGCTTACTGCCACAGCACATCTTTAAGTTGTTGTAGTTGTTAGAACAACATATTACGAGTAGCAGAAGATCACGCGTGAGTGCAGGCAGTTATCATGGCGCGTAACAGCTCAACAAACATGTTGTTGTTGTGGTGGCTCGCGGCACCAACAAGCAACTGACAACAACAACAACCAACGCCAGTGGCAAGCCGTTTGTTTTTATTGCTGTAGCAACTGGCTGCCAGCGGCTGACATTGGCAACTAACACGCATCTAATGCTAACTGACCACGAACACACAGACAATGGCAACTCACATGCTTAAACATACAAATGCAATGACAAATATATATGTGTGTCTGTTGGTTTGCGCGCCAGCATGGCACTTACACAGAAGAGCGGTAGCAGCAGCAGCAACACAGCAGCATGAGCATCTGCAGCGGTAATCGCTGTACCGAGCGGCTAATGATGACGATGACGTGCTTCGACAATAATAACAACAATGCTTTCACATAATAGTTGCTGAAAGCTGCTGGTTCTAAGCGTAGCAATGTTAGCAGCAATTGGCAGCCCGCGCCATGTCGTTGACAACATTTTGAGCAATTTTGCGCTTTTTATGCTTTGGCAGCATCCCGCGCTCCAGCATCATGCGGCTACATACTTGTGCTTGCCGTTGCCGTTTTTTCTCGTTACTCGTTACTCGCCTCGCTTTTGCTACTGTTGCTGATCGATGTCTTTGCTGCGCTGCAGTTGGCAACACAATGAGTGCTGTTCGCATGTGTTGCCTCGGCGCAGCTCCAGCAGGCCTTATGTTAGCTGAGATACCCATTTTACTTGCACAGAAGGCAGCTTTTCGCTACATAAATAAATAAGCGGGCAGCAGCAGACAAACTCGCACACAAATGTACGAGTGAGCGAGTCTATAAACTATGGAATGCCCTGCTATTTGTTTTGTGGGAAAAATTTTCACACACGTTAATGCAAACACTTTGGTATTGTTGTTGTTCTGCTGCTTGTAGGTCTAGTTATTACGAGTACCAATTTTGAATATTATGTAACATATATGAAGAGTTAAAGGCACTTTGAGTTGAGAAAATAATTTGAAATAAGAAAAATTTCAATAATTTTACATTTTGAAGAATTTGAAATGAAATTTTGAATTTTAAAAATTTAAAAATTTTTCTTTGGAAAAAGAATAAATAAAGTATATAAAATTATTTCTAGACGATTTTGGAGAAAATAAATAAATTTCAATTTTTAAAATTTAATTCTGAATAAATAAATAAAATATTTAGAATTATATTAAGATTTTTTTTTTTCGATTTTTAAAGATTTGCTTTTGAACAAAAAAAAAAAATATTTAAGATTATTTTAAAACATTTTTCTTATTTTTTATTAATAAAATTTTAATATTTTGAAGAAAAAAATTTAGAATTTCAAATTTTTTACTTTTGAAAAACTAAATAAAATATTAAAATTACCTCAAAATACTTTTTGTAATTCTTATTAATAAAAATTTCAACATTTACATTTTTTAGAAAATAAAAAAAAATTTTAGAATATTTAAAAAATTCAAAATTTTACTTTTGAAAAATAAAAATAAATAAAATAATTCCAATAATTTTAAAACATTTTTCTTATTTTTTATTAATAAAATTTAAGTATTTTGAAGAAAATAAATTAAAATTTAGAATTTTTAAATCTTAGATTTTCAAAATTTTACTTTTGAATAAATAAATAAAATATTTTGAAACTCTTTTTATTTCATATTATTAAAATTTCAACTTTTACATTTGGGTTAAAATAAAATAAAATTTAGAATTTTTAAAATTTCAAAAATTATTTTACATTTTTTTATTATTTCTTATTAATAAAATTTCAACATCTACATAAAAAAAAATAAAAAAAATAGAATTTTTAAAATTTCAAAATTTTATTTTTGAAAAAATAAATAAAATATTTAAAATAATTTTAAGATAATTTTTTTATTTCTTATTAATAAAATTTCAACATTTTGATGAAAATAAAATAATGTTTAGAATTTTTAAAATTTCAAAATTTTACTTTTGAAAAAATTAAATAATATTTAAAATTATTTAAAATAAAATTTTATTTTTTATTAATAAAATTTCAACTTTTACATTTTGAAAAAAAAAATTAAAAAATTTAGTTCTTAAAATTTCAAAATTTTATTTTTCAAAAAATAAATAAAATATTGAAAGTTATGTTAAGACATTTATTTTTGTTCCTTATTAATAGAAATTCAAAATTTTCATTTTATAGAAATTAAAATAAAATTTAGAACTTTTAAAATTTCAAAATTTTAATATTGAAAAAGTAAATAAAATATTTAAAATTATTTGAAGACATTTTTCTTATTTCTTATTAATAAAATTTCAACACTCAAAACTCAAATTGCCTAAATAAAATACCTACGGCTTTGCAATAAATACAAAGCGCTCACACACTCGTCCATATAAGCGCGAACATCCCTTTGAGCTACAGGCAACGGTAAACTTTTGACAATGTCAAAATTGTAATAGTCAAATGTCTTGCCATGCCGCAAGGACGTGTAACGCGACATGCGCTCAACTGATTTCTGCACAACTCAAATGCATTGTGACCAAACAAAAGGCATCTGCCGCAGTGGCATCAACGCCAACACCAGCGCTGCAGAGACAGATAAATCACCATAATTTACACGATGCAATATTTACAAAGCGCGCATGGCACACATACACATACAACTACACGTGCATCTACTACAACATTCTTTAGAGCCAGCTCGCACTTGTACAACAACCATAAAATTGCAACAATGGCTGCAATAACTGCCGGCAGCACACTTTTTCATACAACACATAGGCCGAGCTTGACCACATCAATCGTAAACTCATCAAGTGTTGGCAATGATTTGATTGTGTTGCAGAGCGTCTGATGTCGATTGCGTATGCATTGAAAATCAATATTTGTTGTTGTGAAAGTCAAAGTTTTACTTCTTTCTAACCTTCTATGCGGTTTGCGCAGCGTTATATACTTAAGCGAGCATACTAGTAGGTTGGTCTATGCTCTAACTTTTTGAACTTTTTAGTACCGGTGTTTGATAAGTGGGAGCTAGGCGTGGTATTAGTCTGATTTTATGCATTTAAGACGCAAGAACAAGCGCTGATATTAGAGAGAGTGAGATAGAGAGAGAGCTATCTTACTTTCTTTGCAATATCTAACATATTGACCTGTATATGGTATATAGAATAAAGTCAATCGGAAGTTTGAAACTCTTTATATTAGTTTTATGAAGCCTAAGAGAAGTATTGACTCATTCTAACTCAGCTTTGGCATATTAATATCCGAAAGAGTATCTCCAAATTTCAATAATATAACTCACAAATATATTGATATTATTGTAAAAAATGCTCTGCTCTTCAGCATATTCGATGATCGCCCCGCCGCTTTTGCAGCACAGTTTTCAGCTAAGAGGTCTATGGGTGACAGGTTCGGCACTAATCCAAGAGCCATCATTGCAGTGGTCCTAAGAGCTCCCTTTATGCACAGTGCAGGCGACTTTAAAACCCTCTCAATCGGCTTCAAGGTGATAGATTTCTGTATACTTGGCCATCATATTACTGCATCGTATGCAGAATAAGTCTTACAATAGCACCATTGGATGAGAGAGGGAGGAAGCACTCATGTTGTGTCGAGCAACTGCCAAACGGTTATAAAATCGTGTGAGTCTTTTCACTCTCTGTACTAACTGGACTGACAACGTAGTTACTTGGTGTGGTCGTTGTAAGAAAGTCGTATCCCATTTATCGAAGGAAGTCTTCATGGAGGGATTTTGTATTTTCTTTAGTTCACAAATAGATTCATTATTACCTGGCTCAACCCCAGTCCTGCTTACAAAGCCCAATTCTTGACCATACAGAAAGTGGTGGTAATAATAATGCTCAGAGAAATTCTCTTTATTACGATTTGATACCAATTATCCTTCCGAAAACTAAACTGTCGATAAAAAATTTGTCGTCACCTTGCTGTGCGTTTTTGGTCCACCCTAATATACACCATAGACTAACATATGTAATTGCTGTTGCAACATATATTACAGCCGCTAACTGCCAACAACAGTCGTTCGCAAACATATTAGCAATAACAACAACATTATGTAACTATGTATATAGTGTATGTGGCACATTCGAAGTGCAGTATGCAGCACGATATAACAAACAGCGAGCAGCTCATCACGTCACTTTGGCGGAAAACGCAAAAAATCGCTGCAAACCATAAATTTTAATTTAAAGTTGCTCTTTGCACAAACATGCCTACAACGAGCTTGTGGTCGCATATGACGACATGCGGCAACAACTTGCTGCGCGTTTTGCTAGAACGATGCGCCACGAAAGGTAACAGCAGTTGACCAGTTGAAAGCGGTCCAAGTGGTTGCAACAAACACTGCAACCAATAGTTGCCACAAGCATGCCACAATAGCAGCAACAACAATAATAGCAACAACAACAATAGCAGCAACAACTATAGCAGCAACCACAACAATAGTAGTAAAAACAACAATGTCTACAACAACAATATCGCATTCATTTAACTGCCGCATGCAATGCCGTTGCAACAGCAACAGTGCAATATTGCTTGCAACCGCTTGTGGCACGTATAGTACAGTTTGGCCGCTTGACACATTCGCCGTAAACGCTGCTCTGTGCATTTTGCTGCCTACTCCGTTGTTGCTGTGTTGCTTGCTTTTTTATTGCTTGCGCTCCCGTTGTTTTATTTGCCTTCCTGTTTGGTTGCTGGCCGCTGTCGTCGTTGTCGTCATCGAAGTCGGTCGACGACGTCGTCGCATTCGCCACATCGTGCCGGTCAGATCAAATTCAATAGCGTTTGTTATTCAAAATATTTCCGTCATTCTAATGAGGCCGGTTCATGAAAAAATAATCCCTCAACTCAGCAGACACAGCCAACAACCAACAAACAACAGCACAACGTGTGTTGTGGCGTGGAAGATGCTTTTGTGCGCATATCACTAAATATTTAGCCGCTCGAGGGAATCCGCATGCGCGCACTTCAGCGGTGGCAGTACCGGTGAACAAAAGCTGCGGCTCAATTGAAAATGAAGCAGAGCAATGTCGGCGCGAATATAATAATATGCTCGCGTATGACTTTTTTTCGGCTTTCGGTGGTGGGTAAGTGAGAATAAATTGCGTTGAAATACTAGAGGAATTTCATGTCTTTCACACATTCACACGGCCATCACGGCTGCCAGCCTGATGAATGAATACCGCTCTGACAGTGGCTGCAGCAGCCTTTGTGACAGTGCTGACAGCTTTGGTGGGTGTAATAAATGACGTCGCGGCTGCGCTCGGCGGCAGCAGACCACGCGTCCTGGTGGCTTTTAGCGCGACAATGCCGCGAAACAAATAATAGAACTCAATTTTATTGTGAGCACAATGATAATGGCTTCATTCCGGCATTCATTTCTATATATTTAAGTGGTATATATCAAGCAAAATAATCTAAAATGTTATGTTTGTATGAGCAAATATACTCTGCTATACTCGTATAAGTGTAAGTTCGCTTCTAGGCAAAATATTAGCTTCCATTTGCAGTTAACGCTTGGAAAACATTTTTTATGAATTATGATGAACTGTGGTTGGAAAATTTTTGCAAAAAAATTTAAGATTTTGTTCATGATTTTAAAATTATTGATTTATTCTTCAAAATCTACTTTGTCCCCCTCAAATTAATCCTTTTTGCCCTCACCTTTACTACGATAATCCGCCGATTGGTCGTCTATTTCCGGGTCATAAACAAAGATTCAAGACTCAACGCTAGTAATATTACATTTCATGACATCCTGGTGGTCAGAAAGCATTGTCTCACAGACGTTAACGCGATGCTGTTTTTTGAAAAAATTTAGTGGTTTTGGAACCAGTCATGCTTTCACTTTTCTTAGGCTCAAATGAACCTTCCAAAATGCTTCTCACTGATCCTTCCGATATTCCAAGCCAGTAAGATCTCTGACTGTTAATCGTCGATTCTCAAACACCTGTTTCCTTAGTTTATTGACGTGTTGAGCATCAGTTAATGTTGGTGGCCGTCCTGGATAATTTTTACCTACATGAGCCGACAGTAACTCAAGTTGGGCCTTTAAAACTGCAAAGACAACGTGCTAGTTTCTTTGAGGTTGGCATATGTGAATCAGTGGAGCTCTGAGAATGTCAAAACAGTCTTACGACTATAAGTTCCAAGCGGAGTTCACAGCAATTAAATAAAATATATTCTTTCTGACAAAGACTCTACTCACAACAAGGAATGTATTTGTATGTATAGATAGTCAAGTGGCTTTGAACTTTCACTTTCACTGAAGTATCTTAGGGTCATTCAAAGCTAGTGAAAAAATGTTATGATCTCTTAGTGGAGCTAACATCCTATCGATTCACAATCCGGGTTTCATGGAATTCGGGAAATTGTGCTATCCCTATTTATATGTCCGGTAACAGATATACGAGTTACCCTACGCCTTACAATTCGATAACGAAAAATAGGCAATTTATATGTGTCTGACTACTTGTAGATAATTAATCAAAAAAGAAAGAATCCCTAACTTGGTCAAGAAGCAGGCAAAAGTGGCATGAATTCAATATAAGCCGCACATCTCGACTATTTAAATTCAAAAGGAAAAATATATAAATGCTGACAGTGCTAACTGGTCACTTTGTCAATTAGCAGACTGAGAACAATATACAGCGACTACTGAAGACGAAATAACTATACAACTTCTTCGAAGGTTTCTCGATGGTATCGCTGTGGC
Source organism: Bactrocera dorsalis (assembly GCF_023373825.1). Classification (NCBI taxonomy): domain Eukaryota; kingdom Metazoa; phylum Arthropoda; class Insecta; order Diptera; family Tephritidae; genus Bactrocera; species Bactrocera dorsalis. The sequence continues at coordinate 99,935,666 of NC_064303.1, forward strand.
TTTCCAAATAAAGCTTTTTATGTTGATGAACTTTATCAGGTTCACAAGGTGGTTCATAGAGAAGAAAATAGAGTTAGGGGATTTTAGTACTGATGGTTTCACATTGTCCCTCGAAAAGCAAGGTGAACCGTCGGAAATCCGCTCTACCTACCTACTATTACCTTGAGATTGGCATATATTATAAGCCAATCAGATGAAAACAGGCCAATTTATAAGAAAAATCTTTCAGCTTTAAATATTTCAAGCGGTTATGTCCACTTGCATGTAAAAAAGCATGTTAAAACCATTTCAAAATTATACAAAACTTCTATTAATAACTAGCGCTTACATCGCGCCTAACTGCGCATTTGTTTGTTTGTTTCGCTCACGAAAACACTTCAGCATAATGAAGAGCTTCCGCGCGGCGCTTTTCCCAGCCAAATTAAATGCTCGAGTTATTTTCACAAAATGCAGCCATTAATTCAACTTGCAGCACACACGCCGTTGAGCATGCCACGAATATTCACCAACATGTGCTACAGTTGCCACAATTATGCATTTCCTGTTATAACATGTTGGAAATTATTCGGTCTATACGTCGCGTTTGCACTTTAGTTTGGTTGCAGATAAATTGACGTTAGTGGAAGCGCATTAAAGTCGACTTTACACACCTCGCGCACGATTAATTAGCTTAATCCCGGCTTATAAGTACGCTCAACTACCCACACATGCATGAAGTGTTAAACTTGAGTAAAGTGACTTTTCTTTACTTCATTCGTATTGTTATTGACGTATTCTTCTTTATACCCAGAACATATTAAGTTTGTGATTTTTATGTATACAAAAAATTTTAAGCTTCCACTATCAGAGGTAACCAATATATAACCAATAAATATCCAATATATAACCATTTTATAACCAATTTATAACCAAAACTCAATATTTTGTTTCAATATAAACGGTTTCTATTACATCGATTTTTCTTCACCTTTTTTGCATTTTAGGTGTCGATACATCCACTAGCAGACATAACCAATATATAACCAATATAATTATTTTATAACCAAAACTCAATTTTTTTTTTCAATGTGAGCGCTTTCCATTTTATCGTTTTTTCTTCCTCTGCAAATTTATGAAAAGTGATATTACGTCCTTTTGAATTTTAGGTGAAAATATGAAAATTGCTCAAAAATGAGCTCCCTTGAGTTAGCCATGTATGAAATATTCTTTCAATTCTTGAGATATCACTCTGAAATTTTGCACGCATCCCTTCCTCTTCAATAAGCTGCGCATTTGTCGAAATCGTCGATTTTGGACCGTTATAGCATATGGCTGTCATACAAAGTGAACGATCAGATTCAAGTGTTTGTGAGGAAAACTTTTTTATTAGACAAGATATCTCTATGAAATTTGACATAAATTATTGTCTAGAGAATTGTTATATGAATAAATCGTTCAAAACGGAGCACTATAGCACACAGCTGTCATACAAACTGAATGACTGGAATTAAGCTCTTATGAGGAAAACTTTTTTCTCAGGCAAGATATCTTCACAAAATTTCGCACGGATTATTAGCTATAGCATTACTATAATATCTGAAGAAATGGTTTAGATCAGACTGCTATAGCATATGGCTGCCATACAAACTGAGCGAACGAAAGGAAGGGCTTGTATGGAAAACTTTTTTACCAAAAAAGATATCTTCATGAAATTTGGAAAAAATTATTGTCCAGAGAATTGCTATAATATCTGAAAAAATCGTACAAATCGGAGCACTATAGCACATAGCTGTCATACAAACTGAACGATAGGAATCAAGTTTTTGTGAGGAAAACTTTTTTACCAGACAAGATATTTGCACAAAACTTCGCACAGACTATTACCTAAGACATTTCTATAAAATCTGAAATAAATTTTTGAGATCAGCCCACTATAGCATATAGCTGTCATACAAACTGAACGACTGTAATCGAGTACTTGTATGGCACACTTGAACCTGTGTAGGGTATTATAGCAATAGTTAACGTTTTTTCTTGTTTTCTCTGTTTGTTGTTGCATTTCAGTTGACTTTTGTTTTTGTTATGCGCGCGCGTGTTCGTGTGACAGCACGAAAGTTCGCAACGCTACACTTATTTCTCACACAAAACCTTTCACGCGATCTTGCTGGCAACAAATATAAAATACGCGCAGACAAATTGCTGTTGCAAGTAAAAGCATGTGGCAACAATCAAATTTTTTTCAACCAAATTTCTAGCGCTAAACTATTTACATTTTTAATTTCATTAAATTTTGCAAAAGTTCCCTAAATCACAGCCTGTTTCCTTCCTCCGAGTTTTTTTCCTGCCGCACAGTAACAGCGCTCATTTGTCCACACTTTGTTGCGGCCAAACAACGTGTAAAGCCATAAAATGTTCAAAAAGTGCCACACAATATTTTTTCATTAACACTTGCGACTTTTGCGCGCGACTGTGACGAATTTTCATTGCTTAGCGCTGCAATTGTGCAATAAAAATGTTAATTGAATTGGTGTCAGAGGTGGCTAGCAGGCTGGCTGTCTGCTCGTTGCTGCGCGCGCCTGTCCGCCCCGCTGGCTGCTTGGCAGCGCCGCGGTGTTGGCTGCTCTTCACGCCAGCGCAGCGCCCTATTACTCGGCTGGCGCGCACATGCACGCCGCACAAACACTAAGCGCAGCACAAGCACTAAGCGCAGCGCAGCACATCAAGTTCGTGGCTGAAGTCTTTTGTTTCGACATTTTTTGCCTCGCCATCTCCAGACAATTTGGTTTTCGCTCGCTTTTTTGCACTTTTTTTTTGCACTTTTTTGACTTTTTTTGCGCCTTTTGCTGCGTTTCGCGTTTAAGTTTTGTTTTTATTTTTTCTTTTGCGTTTTTTCGCCTTTGTGCTGCATTTAGTATGGCAGTTTGTAGCAGTGACATTTAGCGCTGCCGCGTTTCACACTTAGTTGCTGAAAATTCATAGCCCGCCATGTACTTCACACCTTAGTTTTGCCGCCGAGGCGCGAACGATCATTTGCAATAATGCAGTAATTGAATTGTGTGCCAGCGCTATTCATCAATTTGTGCGCTTATTTCCCCTTTTCCACCTTTTTTTCCTCTTTTTTCACCCTTTTTTCACCGCTTGCTTGCATTGTCTATCACAGTGTTAGTAAATATGGTTTGTATGTATGGTGTTCACACGCCGACATGCCGGCACTTATGCTAAATAGTTAACACACTTTTTGTCCGCTTTGCCGCCATTATTTTTGACTATTCAATACTTTTTTGTTTTTGTTTTTGCGCGCAATTTAGCAATTTTGTCGCGACACTTCTAATGCGTTGCGTAGCGTTACTTTGTTGTATTTTGTGCATTTTTGCATTTGACTTTTCCATACACGCTTTAAATGAAGCAATAAATTTGCTCATTGACACCTTAATACTTTTGATTTCATTTGGCTGTCATCAGCAATGCAAGCTGAAAAGCTTTTAAATGCCACTTGGAGTTGGTGGCGTTATAAATTGCGCTGCCGTTTGTTAAAAAGTAGGCAAATCTTTCAGGCTTAGCAGCTCATAAATTAGCATAAATGCCTACGAAAATAACCACTGAGTTGCGCTGACTCGCTGGCAAGCTGGCGGGCAGGCTTTAGTGTTCAATGCATTTATTGCGCAAGCGTCTTTGAAATAATGATATATGTTGTAGCTGAAAGTAAAAGAGCTTGAGATTTTAGTGAAAATTTGAAGTTTTATATTTTGCTTTTATAATAATATTTTTTTTTAATAATTCAACTTTTGATAAAACTGAAAGAAAGGAAGTCTAGATTTTGAAAGTAGCAAAAAAACTGAAATCTAAAGTGCTATCCGTTTGGCTACACAACGAAATTTTCGAAAAGGCTGACAAAGCGATCAGAATGAGATGGAATGCTTTAGAGGCATGCAGCATCGCCAATATTATGTGTAAGGAAGCGGTAAAGAAATACGCAATCTTCTACGCGCATGATCTGCATGACTTCATCTTCGCTCGTGGTAATAATAAACCCCCATCTGTCTCCATCCTGTAGGTCTATGTATGGGATGACTGCCAGACAGTTTAACATAACCTAAGCTTTAAACCTAAAAAATAATATTTAATATCTATTCCAATCTTCTGCAGAAAATTACCCTTAATCAGCGATTGCTAACGTAGCATACATTTAGGAGGAAAATGATATTTAAAAACTTCTACTGGATACAAATTTTATCTAGGTTATGTGCAATATAGAATAATTTTTTAAAAAACGTTATTTAGTGGAATCATTTTAGCTAGAAATTAATTATTAATATTTTTTTTTAATTTTAATTTAATCTTTTTAATTAATTTTTTTTTTTAATTTTTTTTTGTTTTTACTGTTTTTAATTATATTTTTTTTTTTAATTTTATATTTTCTTAATTTTATTTTTTTTTTTTTAACTTTATTTTATTCTAATTTTTTTTTTTCAATTTTAATTTTTTTTGTTTTCCAAATTTCAACCATGTCTTCAGCATCGGTGAGGAAAATTTCGCGATCGCATTGAAATTTTTACGCGACTTTCTAAGAAATAAGTCGCAAGAAATTAGCGAAGAAAACAGATTTTTATCATAATTTCGATAATAATAAGATTTTTATGATAATTTCAATAAAAAAGAAGAATAACCCATTTGCTGGGTTTTGGATTCAGTTAATTTATTGTCCAAAAAATTTACCTAAATCCCGACACTTTTATTCGCTGCTCCTGAAGATTTTCTGCTGGATCTAAGGCATCTAAGTTTTTTTTAAAAAGGATCACACATTATTTATGTATATGGCTATGTAAACAAGCAAAATTACCACATTTGGGACAAAGAGTACCCTGAAGAGTTCCAAGAGCTGCCATTTACTCCAGAAATAACAAGGGTTTGGCGTGGTTTGTGGGCCGGTGGAAGCATCAGTCTATATTTCTTCAAAAATAATACCAGTGAGAACGTCGTTATTGCAGCATGATAACCAAATATTTGTTGCCTGAAATTTAAGCTCTCGATCTCAGCGACATTTCGCTTCTATAAGACAGCGCCAATACCCACACATCACACCAATTAATGTATTTATTGAAAGAATACTTCGGTAATCGGATAATTTATCGTTTTGGGCCGTTCATTGACAACGACTTTTAGACTTTTTCCCGTGGGGATATATAAATTCTAAAGTCTATGCGGACGCTTCGATTCAGACCTAAATATACCTAATTATACCTCCAATCATAATCAATAATATACAAAAGCGACCAAAAAGCTCATAAGCGCTAAACGTTTTGAACTTTTGCTATTTGCCGTCCGGGGCAACGTGTGAATTTGGCCTTTTCCGGTTTTGAGTTTTTTTTTGCTGCATTTTTATACCGTTTCCTTCATATTTCTCACACTTACGCTTTTGAAAGCACTTTGTGGCATGCCGCCTGCTAAGCTTGTACTCATAAAAACTGTAAATATGGCAGCTTTATACGAGATTTTCATCGGCGCAGCAGCATTTTTTTATATTTTCGGACAGTACTTCGAATTATTTAGCAGAAAAAATATATTTTTTACATAAATAAACGCCAGCTGAACTTTTTTCATCAGCGCATAGATAAATATTAAACATCTATCGAATGCACACTTGCAGAAAATAAAATAAAAAGCCACACATTTCATAATCGTAATTCATGTGAAAATATTTGTTTGCCGCAGCGAAATATGCGCAGCTACCGTAAATGCCGCCGCACAACTGTTATGTTGTAAAGCTGCTGGTGCTGCTTGAATTGTTGGTAGAGCGAAATGTTGCTGGTGCTGCCGTGGTGCCTGCGCGCTTACGTGCCACCGATTTTATTAGCACTTCTGCGGTCGCAGCTGTGCAACACTGCTCTCCTCGTCGCACAATTTCTATGCTTTATTGGCAGACCAGTTTGCCGCCATTTATCGTGATTTTCAAAAATCTTCGACTGGTTAGCTGCTGGTTAGACTCTTCTTGCTGGTAATAAATATTTAATAATATGTAAAATGCTATTAACCAATGTTATTGTATAAGTTACAAATATCATGTTGTCACATAATGCAGGGTGGTTCAAAATTCGTATTTATTTTTTAATACTTGCTAACCATATGCACTATGGACAATACCAATGGTCATTTGAATCATGTGGAGGAGGAAATGGAAATCTCTATAAAAACATAAACGAAGATCATGTAATATTTAGCGTTCCAATTTGATAAAAACAATGGAAAAATTATGACAAAATAATTAAATTATGGCAAAAAAATAGTACAAAAAACTTGATTTTGGCAATGGTTATGACCAAATAAAATTATGGCAAACAAATTTATAGCAATAAACATTATGGTAAAAATAATAATTTATGGAAATAAAATTATAGCCAAAAAATTATGGCAAAGATAATAATTTATAAGAAAAATTAATGATGAAAATACTAAATTATTTAAAAAAGATGTTTTATGGCAATTAAACTATGATACAAAAAAATTTTAGCAAAAATAATTATTTATGGCAAATAATTTATGAAAAAAATTTAATGATGAAGTGAATTATTTCAACAAATATTAGTTAATTGTTATGAAATTATGAAAAAAAATTATGGAAAAACTAATGTTATGGCTAAAAATTTATGGTAAAATATTACGGCAAAATAATAATTTATGAGACAATGACAAAAAAATTATTAAATTATTTCAAAAATATTATTTTATAGCAATTAGATTATGGCACAAAAAATTATGGCAAAATAATCATTTATGGCAAGAATGATAATTTATGAAAAAAATTGAACGTTGATAAAAAAATTAAATTATTTAAAACAACGTGAAAATGAAGACAAAGATGAAGATGCAGTCACAGTCAGTTCATTTTTAACATAAGTACATATCTTGAAGCTCTTGTTACACAGACGATGTTGATATTTGTCAATAGAATTTTAAGATATCAATCTTAAATTTTGAACATGTTCTTTTCTGCCTAAGGAGCTACTCATTTGTCGGAATCACCGATATGGTTATGAAAAATTTTTTATTTGTTAAATTATGTACATGAAATTTGTTATAATTAATAACCATGGGAATCAAGTGCTATGGCAAAAAAAATTATACGCAAAAAAAAATTATGGCAAAAAATGCATGGGAAAAACTAATGATGATAAAAATATTGAATTATTTCAAAAATAGCCATTTATGATTAAATTATTTAAAAAATAATAATTATGGCAAAAAATTATAGCAAAAATTTTAATTTTTTTTCGAAAAATAAATATATTTTTATCAAACTCATTGTCATAATATCTGCAGAAACTATTCAGCTCGGTCCACTATAGCATATATGTAGCTGTCATACAAACTAATCGATCAAAATTAAGTTTTTTTGTTGAACACTTTTCTGGTAAAACTTTAAATTCGCTCATAACTATCTCTAAAATAAACCATTAGCCATACCGTACTAGCTCTTATATTTACATAAAAGCCCATAATTCTACATTTCATCAAAAGCTCTCACTTATCACGCAACCATCTTGCCACATTTACGCTCTCGAATGACACATCACTGCAGCCAAATTGCTTTCAAAACATGGCTGCATTGAGAAATTATGCAAAAAATGGCCGATGTAGGCAGCCAAGTGCACAAAAACACTTATATAAAGTAAAAAAAATTTAAATATGATACAACAACAAACAGATGGCCTGTCATAATTATGATTCGTCATCATTTTGCATTGCATACGAAGCCGCCATTTTCCATTTTTGTGCAAAGTTGCAGCGAAATAAGCGCAACATAAATTTCAAACATACACACACAAGCGCAGATACGAGTATTTGCCACGCGGTGCAACAACAGCTGCAGTTGGCCAGCGCAAGGTAGCGCCCGCTTAGAGTGATTAAAACATTTTTATGCGCTTGCTAAGGTAGTCGTTGTTATTGTTGCCTCTTTCGCTTTATAAAATTTTCGCCCTTTAGTTGCATAATTCGTGCAACGCACACATGCGGTGGAGTTGTTGTTGCTGCTGCTGCTTTTTATTAGCTCGCTGTCATAAAGCATAAGCAGCGCTTGGCATGGCACAGGAAGGGCAGCAACAGCAGCGTATGCAAGAAGTGTCGTTCCCATCACGATACATTAATCCAACATGTCTTGCTGCAACAGCAACAACAACAAACATGATTGTGCTTGCGTATTTGTGTGCGTGCATACTCGAATGGGCAGGGCCTAATGTAATTAGTGTATCGTGGTGAAATGTAAGAAAGGCAAAACGAGTGGAATCTGCTATGTGGCACCAACATAACAACAACAACAGCAGCGAACACTTAAGAATGAAAACATTAATTTTTGTTGTTGCACATAAAACCATTGTGCAGACATGTCGAAAAAAACACGCAAGCAAGTTTTTGCCTCTTTTCCCAATGTTGTTGTTATTGTTGTTTCTTGTGGGTTTGGCTTCAGCTGTCAAATAGCAAAACGTCAACCATTGGCTTGTTGCGCACCGGTGAGCACATGCAAATCGGTGCGTGTGTCTCCATGCATCATTCTTAACATACACGCACACATACATTCACATATATGTATGTATGAGTGAGAATAATGTATGTAAAGCTTTTTGCTTTGTGGTATTCTTGCGTGGCTTCCCTTGGCCTTATTTTGACTCGCTAACTAGTAAAGCGTGAATTTTCTTATTTTGGCAATTATGTGAGCGTTGTGCGTCAAAATTTTTGGCATTTAATTAAAAATTTGAGAAAATGCTACCACTGTGGGTTAAAGACAACAACAAGAACAGCAACAGCTTTGAATGGCTTTTGACGTGCACAAAGTGTCTTTCAAAGTGATATGTGCCTCTTCGTTTTTCAAATTAAATAAATTGATTACTTTTTATATTTGTGAATTTGGAAATTAATTTTGATTTTTGTTGTTGTAATTGAATTGTTGCATTTATTTTTTAATTGTGTATTAAGAATTATAATATAAAAAATATTTTACGCTAGATATAAAAAAAAAAAATAATGAAATAACTACCAGATCTATTGAAACAGTCTACGCTTTACCTTAAAACTGTTAACGGTTGTAAAATCCTAAATCCTAGCTTCGAAATTTCGAAAGCAAGGAAACTATTTATGTCAACAAATTTTATATCAAGGGGAATTGAGCGTTGCAGTTTGATAAAAAAATTCTATGAAATTATGGAAAAAAATATAATAAAAAAAAATTATGGGAAAAATGTTAAATTACGGTAAAAATATAAATTAAGCCTAAAATCAATTTTGAAAAAAAAATATTACAAAAATTATTACGGCAAAAAATTATGGAAAAATTTATAGGAAACATTATTATGGTGAGGAATAAAATTATGACAACCATTTTAAATTATGCCAAAAAAGATTGCATTATATAAAATTCTAGCAAAAAATAACGAAATAACTACCTGATCACTAGAATTAGGTTAAAAGTGATATGCTTGCAAAATCTCAAAATCTAGAACCAAGTTTTCGAAAGCAAATAAACTATTTATATCAAAAAATTTTTTATCGGAGGGTATTTAATTTGATTTAAAAAAAAATTATGAAATTATGGCAATAAGAATAAAGCTCTAAAAATTATGTGAAAAATTAATTTATGGGAATTTTAATATAAAATTATGACAAAAAAAATTTTGGACAAAAAAATTATGGCGAACATTTTTATGGCAAAGAATAAAGTTATTACAACCATCTTAAATTAGGCCAAAAACTTGTGTTATAAAAAGTTCTGGCAAAAACTTATTTTATTAACTAAAGCAAAAAAAATCCAACTTGAAAGGCAAGTAAAAAAATAATAATTCAATGCAAAAAAATTATGGCTCAAATTAAATTATGGCAAAAATAATAATTTATAGCAAAAAAGCAAAATATTATATTATGGCAAAATATTATATCATGGCAAATATATTAAATTATACCAAAAATATGAAATTATGACGAAAAATAGTTTGAAGACAAAAATACAATTATAGCACAAAAAATATAGATATTATATTTTCCTTAAATTTAGAAGATCTAACCCTCAATATAATCAAATAGCATTTACCCAATGAAACCTCTTTACTCAATACAACAAACAAGGAATTCCCCACTACCAGTCCTCCAATATTTACCTCAGTTTCGGTTATATGGTGCTGTTGACTCGCAGCTGTGCCACAACTGCCACAACCGCCACATATGGCATGCGTAATGGCTGTGATCGCTATATGATTGCCCATAATAATAAGATCAATAACTGTATTTTGGCAATGAAATGTAAGTCAAACCAACACACACATATACGCACAGTATGACATTGAGTCACGCACGCACACACACACACACACAAATATTCGGCTGCATGTCGACAGCCAATATAAATTGCTAGCCTACATTAGCTATATTTTGCACTTGGGGTTATGTGCCAAATACGTACCTGGCGATCAACCAGTAAGGCAGAGTAAGGTAGTCGACCAAAAAAACAATATGCACCAAACTATAGGAAAACACAAAGTAAGGCAGCCATAAGGAGTTGCTATGCAAATGCGCCCGCAGCTAAGCATAAACAGCGAGCAAAACTATGTAAGCTACAGCCACACACCGCAGCCGTGGGTAATGCAAACAGCAGGAGGAATACTTTGAAAAGCCAAAAGCAACAAAAGCAAACCCAAAACAGAATGTATGGGTAACAACAATGTTGCTGTGCCTTTGGCTGCCAATAAACTGGTGCAATATGCGCGAGCATTTGGGCATGCGCGTCCGTCCCCCGCTAGCTTGCGCGCATTTTCTATTTTCCATCGCATTTCATATATACGAGTATTTCAATGCAATTCAATGTTCGCAGGCAGCGAGAAATATTAAAATATGATAAGCGATTGGCGTTGACCAAAGGCAGTGAAACACAAATACTTACACACGCACATGCACATTTAAGCTTGGCAAAGTAAACTTCGTCTAGTCCGTTGTTGTAATTTTCGCTAACAGCAAATTTTGTTGTTGTTGTTGCCTGCTCTTGCTGCCTTTCTCTGCCAGCCTTTCGTGTAATTTTAACAATAAAATGCTTTATTTTATTTAAACTGTAAAGTCGTAAAGCGTTATCGATGGTTACTGATTTCATATTTTATGCAACCATTTATTTCGTTCGGCTTTCGGTCGTTTATTTGGTGCCGAGTGTGCAGCGAAGCGGTCATACGTAGTTATCGCTGAAGGTCTGAGATATTTTTCGAAGCTTTTCTTTGCTAGTGTAAATATTTATAAGTTATGATAACTTTGAGTACATACATTCATACATATACATGCATTAGTATGTGTATGCTTGTGAGAAATGATAATACACCACTGAATACCTTTGAAAAGAAATTTAGTTGAATGTATTTCATCTTATAGACAAATTATATATTTTAAATTTATTTTAAATTTCTTATAGTTCATTTTTCATTTTAAATAATTGCATTTGCAGATTCAGAGTATATTAAAAATTCAAGTGAAGTAGTTTTATCAATTTGATCCCCTAAAAAGTTCGTGTCTTAAGTCTTTTGTGTTATCATAGAAACCGCCATCTTTGGTTTTTTAGGAAGTTGGAGCGATTTTAAAGCACAAAATAATGCTTAATCTTACTGCACTTGGCCTTCTAAACACCGAATAGTCAAAAAACATAAACATAACCTCAAATATTTTTTTGGAGTTTTTACTTTAGACTCTGAACTCTATAATACTGAGTAAAGTAGGATGAAATTAACTGACAAAGGAAAAGAATATAACAATACTGAAGAAAAAATAATTTATGGGCTAACTGTGAACAGGAAGCTGAAGGCAGCGATGGGTTTCAGTTTTATCATGACTTTTGAAAAAACAACAAGTCCTAGGGAAAAATATACAAAGCAAAATTGTGGGTAATAAAAAGTTCTGCAACTTTCGCGTTAAGACTTTTTTCACCTAACCTCAAAATTTATGCGAAAAATTAAAATAACCAAGTTTTTGAGTTTTTTTAAAGAAATTAGGGCTAAACTAACTGTTTGAGATTTAATGCACACATATTGTTTCGCCTTATTTTGACTTAAAATCGAGAAATAAGTTTCGGACTCTCCTGTTTAATCAAAAATTCTCACTATAAATTTTGCAAGAAAATAAATTTAAGGAAAAAAATTATGGATCAAATTTAATTGTGGCGCAAAAATTATGTCAAAAATAACAAATTATGCCAAAAAAAATTATGGCAAAAAAGTAAGTTATAGCAAAAAAATAAACTATAGCAATAAAATTAAGATTTTTAGTATTTACAAAAAAACGTAATTTATGGCAAAAAAGAATTGCTAAACAAAATTATAGCAAAAAAATTATGGCAAAAAATTTAATTATAGCACACAAAATTATAATATTTACTATTTATATTTTTATAAAATTTGTAAATTCTCATCCTCTATATATCAAATATTGTTTGCCCAGCGAAGTAAGGATAATTATGACAAATATATTAAATTATGCCAAAAAATAATAATTTATAGAAAAAAATGTATGATGTATGTACATACATAAATGTATATAAAAATATGTATATAATTACTAACTAAGTAAGTTTCTCAGAAAATGTAAAAACCAAGCAAAAACATTAGCTTTGGCTGCAAGGAAGCCAGCATACCTTTCACAAATCAAGAAATTCCCATACAGGAACTTAATTTTGTTTGTCCAATTTGTATGGCAGCTATAGTGCTATAGTGATCTGATCTATAAAATTTCTTCGGTTATAGTACCTTTGCTTTGGAAAATAATAAGTATATGCCACATTTCGTGAAGCTATCTCGTCAAATAAGACATTTTTTCACACAAAAACTTGATTTTGATCTTTCAGTTTGTATGACAGCTATATGCTACAGTAACCCGATCAAAACGAATTCCTCAGATATTACACCATTGTTTGAGACCATAACTCATGCCAAGTTTTGTGAGGATATCTCACTAAATAAAAAAGTTGTCCTTACAAGTACTTGATTCCGATCATTCAGTTTGTATGACAGCTATATGCTATAGTGATCCGATATCAGCATTTCCAACAAATTAGCAGCTTTTTGATAAGAAAAAGACGTGTGCAAAATTTCAGGTAGATATCTCTAAGTCTGAGGTCCAATTCGCATATACTCGTATAATATACCTGTTTAAATAGGCCTAACTAACCTATTCAAACCCAGTAGTGCCAATAAAAAGAAAGAAAAACGTTTAAATTTAAATTTTATCAATTTTGATGGCTTTTTATAAATTTTCTACTTTTAAAAATATAAAAAAAAAAAATATTTTACTAATGCATGAAAATCCTAACCTCAAAAAAATCACCCGTTACATACTATAAAATAATGTGTTAACGGCATACTTATTATATTCACTCCGTTCTCATACGCTTTCCTTGACACGCTTCAAATAATTGAACAACGTTCACAATCAAAGGAAATGTTTGTTTGCTATTTGCTATTTTATCGTAGGAATTCTTTTTTTTATCGCAGCGACAAGATTCTAACACATCACGCCTCTGAGGTCCTCGCGGACAAAGCGCGCCACTAATCATTAAACGGCGTTGCGCTGCGCTGCGCGCATTTCCCTAGCAGCATATCCGATTTAATGGCCTTCGCATTCAACAGCTTCTACAATAACAACAATAGCGAAATGTTGTTGCATTGGCTTTTGTTCGGATTTATGATGTCCGGCTATGAAAGCTTGTTATTATGGTTGCAACGCCACGCAGCTAGCTACAGCCGCCACTTCTATGACAAGCATTTAATTTTTTCTTATCGCACCACGCACACCGACGAACGCATACCACTGATGCGTGTAGATACATGCCATATGTCATATGCAAGTACACTAATGTGGAATAGGGCCTAACAAGAGTTCGTTACTTTCGGTGTAGGCAGAATCGATACCTTTGCGCTCGACTTGAATGAGCTCCAAGGTATACCTCCCCTACCTTGGTTATAGCGGCTTTATAAAGTTCGATAGATCTCCAGTCGTTGCAAGAAAACTTTTCATTTGGTCTTGGTACCAGATCGGTTAGCTTAAGAGCTGGCTGCTCTAGATTTATTAGCGCAGCTTTCGCCCACTTTCATTGAGCTCTGGAAATTTTTTCTTTGGGGTCTCTCTCATCCAGCACAACAATGATAAAGCAGTTCTGGTCCATATCAGTGAATGATTTCGCGAGTATCACATCTTTTATCTTCGGCTTTTGGCTGATAGCTTAACCACTTCAGCTGGCGGTTAAACTTTGAATTGGCTACAACCGTTTTTGCTTGAATCTTTCGATGGAATCTTGGATCTCTTTTGTAAGGTCCTAATTTGCTGGCGATTGCCGCTATGCCTTCTTGAGCACGAAGCTTCTCCTCGTACTTAGTTTTCGCTGTTCATCGATCTTAAAAATGGGACACTCTTTAGTAGATGCACTGCACGGAGATCAACTTTTGACATCTCCTTTCCCTCTCTACTTTGTAGTTATCCTTTAACTATCGGGGTTGATTCCGGTTGCCGCTAATGTTGTCGCCTTCCTGAGGCCAGCTCCAACTCCAAGGCTAGTGTCAGGCTTGTACCTGGACCAAGCTTAGTTCCTGTCTCGTGCTGGATACTTTCGAGCTCGTTGGAAACTCTGCTCTCTTCTTCTCCTTCCAGTTTTTTTGACAGACATCCGCACTACTTTAATTTTTTAATTCTTATATTCTTCTGACTCTTGAGTGTAGGGGAAAGTAGGACCGCCCCCGCTACGCCGTAAGGCTATCATACCAGATGACGCCAACTATCCGTAAGCTCTGTTCGTGGCTGGGTTATTTGAGGTTTCACAACCAGATTAAATATCGGTTGGGATCGCAAGAGACCTCGATGCAACCTTTTTTGTATCCCCAATTATAAAAATAACTCTTTTTTTGAATACTGTGATATTGAGGAGCAACAAACTCCAAAACTAAAAGTTAGACCTTAGCTAGATTCCTTCCAACTACAAATAGGATGAATTGTCACTAGTCCATCCTTGTCATCGTCGTAATACTCTGGTACTTAATACCAGCGAGCCCTTCGGGGAAGGTTCAGCGGTGATTTTCGCCGACCCAATATGACTCCAATTTTTTTATGGAAAATTTTATACGAAAATTTAAAAAAAAATATTTTCGAAAATTAAAAAAAAAAAAAAATTTAAGAAAAATTAAAAAAAAAAATTAATAAAATTAAAAAAAAAAATTACGAAAATTAAAAAAAAAAATCTAAAACTTAAAAAAAAAAATTAACGAAAATTTAAAAAAAAATTCTAAATTTTTTTACGAAAATTAAAAAAAAAAAAGTTCCGAAAATTTAAAAAAAATGTTTCCGAAAAGTAAAAAAAAAAATTACGAAAATTAAAAAAAAAAAAATTTTTTACAAAAAAATTTTAATTTTTCTTAAAATTTTTCAAAAAATTTTGAACCTTCTCCCCTCTGCGAACTTTTGTGGGCATCCACTTTGCTTATTATGTGCGTGGACATATTTTGCGTCTACCTAAGCATACTCACCGCTAACAACAATCATTACAATTAAATTGGCCAATCGTTCAACAATTTCGCTCCAAAGCAGCCAACAAAACGCCAAACGTACCATATGTAACAACAACAACATTAATCAACAGTAATAGTTGCATGCAGTGTTTGCAACTTTGTTTTGCCACAAATGCACGCATTGTACGCGCACCACCGAGTGTTCGTGTGTGCATGCGCTCGTATGGCGACGAGGATGCGTCATTGTGTGCCGCTTTGATAGTCGTTATAGTCAACGAAGACGAGACGAACGCCACCACCGCCTGCTGGTGGCCAAAGTCAAGGTGTAGAATATCATGCAACGTTGTCACACACCGCCGCCTTGTTATATTGTTGTCTACATACATTGTTTGTGCCACAAACAAAAATCATATGTGCGCCGCGCGCAGGATGCATAACGGCAACAACAACAACAAAGTTAGTAACAACGGGAAGAGCCATAACAATAAGCGGCGAGGCGACCGTGGTGGTTGTAAGTAGCATATGCGCGCGCGTGCGCCACCAACTAAAGGTGCGACGACGCGGATTTCGATAAAACTATGTAAGTCGCGAAACAAAGCCGAAACATAGTGACGCGCAGGCAAAGAAGGGAAATAGATAAGCGCATGCGCGTACGTTGCGGTAAGCTGTTGTGGAGTCACAACAGGCAACACGCATTATAGCTTGTAAATTGCTGCTTAGTTAGCGAGAAGATGCTGAAGATGTGCGCCTGATTTCGTGCTGGTGCACAATGCCGAGGCGCGACGTAGTGTGGTGGCAGCTAACGGCAGCGCGGGGCGATAAACCGCAAGGCGCGCTGCCATGGATTTTTCGCCGTCGTCGTCTTCGTTGTCGTCATCGTCGCTATTGCCACAATGTCGCTAGGCGTTTGTTGCGGTTTGTTGTTGCTGTTGTTGTAATTGCCGTAACAGCATTGCAAACACCATTCCGATGCGTAACAATTTCCAGCATTTTACTTTGCTTTTGTTACCGCGCAAGCGCTGCCAACCAGTAGTAGTGCGCGCCGTTTTCTACGCGCGCGTGTGTGTGATTGCGCGTGCCCGTTTTTTACAAGCATTCAGCGTCTAACAAGCTTTTTATTTATCCTGCTGCATAAAAAGAAATTCGAACGAGATTTATCACACATGCCAGCCACTCAGCCACTCAACGGCGCAGGCACTCAGGCATCCAGGCTTTCAAGCATCTAAGCGCGCGCGACGCTTTCATTGTCGCAACTTTTTTTTTCAGCGGCAAAGCAACGCGCGCGCGCTGCAGCCCACCTCACAGTCACTAAACTAGCAGCCATTCAGCATTCGCACGGCAGCTCAGCAACTATTTGTCTTTTATTTGGTTGTTGTTGCTTTGCTTGCCTTCGTCTGCACGAAACGCTCAAATACCAGCGCAGCTTCTCTCCAACACACCACCATAGCTCTAGCAATTGTCCTCTAACTCTGCTTAGTTTGTTCACTTTTTTGCGCAAGTTGTCGACACATCGCTTCCCAGCGCATTTTTGTTTGGGTTGCTTGCAACATTTGTGGAGCGCCTAACTAGCGTTTTTCCCGACACTCAGTCGTTGCTCGATTAGTTGCGCCTTCTGCACTGATCGCGCATCTCAACAAACGCAAACTCAGCCAACACTGCACCGCGTCTGCACCAGCACCTGCAGTAGTTTGTGGGCAGCAGCAGCAGCTGCACTGGTGCGTGTGGAGCACGCATGCGTGGTGCCTTGGTTTAGGTGGAAAATTCGACTCGCTCCGATGGGTAACCATCTGATCACATCCCACCCGACCAAGCTTGCGCCATGAATTTAGCTAAATTGTGTTTCCAAAAACTGAACTTTCGTTATTCGCCACTATTTGCTCTACTCGGCGCAAAGCATTCGCGGTGATCGTGCGTGATCGACTATCAGCGCTGAGTTCTCGCCAGTTGCTCAGTGACCATAAGCGCTCGCTGTATTTTCTGTCTAAAACAGTGTTTTTTATATAAATTTCATTATTGCATCACACTCGCGTATACAAGTGCCTGCTCTTTGGTGGATTCCTCTTTAAGAACCAGCTTCATGAATTTGTGAATTTGTTAGACATTTATGCTTTACTTCAACTCCGTTTTCAATTTTTAAATACCCCCTGTGGATAAATCTGAATAAGAGCCCTTAATCTATGCTTTCTTTAGTTTCAAAACAGCATTCTTCTTCTACAAGTATACTAGCGTAGACACCGAATTACAAAAACACGTCAGTAGGTTCTTTTCTTCGCTAATTGAGGGCAGTTGGAGATATCAAGTTCAGCCAGGTCCTTCACCTTCCTCTGCTTTCACCGACAGGTACTGAATCGAACACTTTCAGTGCGGTAGTATGCTCATCCATCCAGACAACAGGATCTAGTCAGCGTGGCCGCGGTCTCATGAATCGCTCAACCACATAAATCTCGTCGTATATCTCGTACAGCCTATCGACTGGGTTATTCGCCGTTGAAAATGCGCAAGAGATCACAAACCTTCTGCAAAAACTTTCTCTCGAACACTACTAAAGCCGACTCATCAGTTCTCGTCAATGTTTATGCCCCTGCACCATATAGCAGGACGGGTAAGATGAGAGACATTTAGAGTTTAGCCAGACATCCGTAAGCTCTTTTCGTGACTGAGCTAATTGAGGGTCCGTAGCCAGGTTGAAACTCGGCACGAGTCGCATAACATCTTGATCAAGGTGTTTTTGTATACCCAACTATAGTAAGACTTCTTATTTGAATGCTGTGATATAGAGAAGGAGCAAACACCTTACTAAAAAGCAGACCTTGGTATATGCCTTCTTTTTGCAGCAAAATGAACTGTTACCGGTCCGTCCTTGCCATCATCGCGATACTGTGATATCTCTTAAAGCCAATTCGTCAGATCTCGTCAATGTCCATGCCTTTGCACCATATAGCAGCACGGGAAGGTTGAGAGACTTGTAGAGTTTTGATATCCGAAGCTGTTGTTTCTTTTTCTTTGGATGTGGTTTTTATGAGGCGGGCTCCAAACATAAGCTAGTGTAGTATGAAGCTTTTTACATTTTATATAGCGAGCCAGTTGATTCAAGACCGGCGCTCGCAGCGGCATCTCTGGTAAACATACATGGCAATTAGAGTTCAGCGATGCCTTAAACCGAACATGTCGGAGTGGCGCCGCTGGAGCTCAGTCTCTTTGGGAAGTTGGCTACCGTACAAAGGTTGCTCATGTTTCCGGGGTGGGCGGCGAGTTACGCAAGAGTAGGTACTGAGTATTGCTCTGCGACTGTAACTACATATCCAGAAGCATAACTACGCCCTATTATACTTAAGCTTAAACAATAATTGCCTCTGAATGTAAAAAATCAAATTATATCTGATACCTGAGCTGGAGTGAGAGATGTGTGGTTGGGCGGGGGGAGACCCGCTGGAGAAGACGCACAGTGAGCTTTTTCATGGATGCTAGAAGGAAATGTTGGAGGGGAGTTTTCTGTAAAGAATTCTTAAAGCTAATCAAGGAGTCTCTGTCCTCACTAGAAATAACATCGAGCTACTTGATCATCAGACTCCTTTGGGTGCCTGGTCATAGCGGAATCGCTGGAAACTGCAAAGCCGCTGTGCTAGCCAGAGGTATCCTTGTCCCGCTCACATTCGGAGACATAGAACCGATAGGCACCTTGCGTTAAAGTACTGGATCAATGAACCTGGGGCAGCTCCTATGCGATGGCAAGATACTTTAACATAAAGTAGAACGTAGGAGATCTATTCAACTACTTGCCTTTAGCAAAGTTCATCATACCGCAATCTTAGGGGGGTCTTAATGGACATTTTGTCGGACGATAGTTGTCAAAAATGTATAGAAAGGGCTGAAGTAGAAACATCCACAGCACTTTTTCCTCTATTGTCCAGCTTTGCAAGACTGAGGTTGACACATCTCGGCAATCTTACCTTTGACGCCCGGTTCGCCGATACTGACATTAGCGGTCGCAGAAAATTTGTGATGGGCTCAAAGCTATTTGTCGATTTGTAGAGGTCTTATGATCCAGCTGAATTATATATCTTGATCTTTTAACCTAACCTAATTGAAAAATATGATTTTGAAGACTCAAACCATTTTTTATGACCTGGAGTATCAGAAAATTAGTTACAATGGGCTATATTTTGGCTCTCTACCTCCACTCCATATTGCAGAATTGCATTTCTGCAACAAATTTCTATTACTAAGCACATTCCTCTTGTTAGCCATAAACAGCCAGCGAAAAATATTGCTACAATAGAAAAAATATGCATAATTGTCATGACCGTTATGTGCGCTGAGAGCTAGCAATTGGGATTTACCGTTCATTGCCGGCAAATAGCAAATTGCAAATTGCATGTACAACACGGCAACCCTTTTTTGGCACCAGCGTGCTACCGGTAACATGGATGGTTTAATTAGAGCTCGGCGCGATTTCTACGCCAGCGTTAAAAACACCCGCGCCAATGTGCTACAAATCACAGCAGCATCTAACAAAAGGGACCACCATCGACTGCAAGCAACAACAAGCATGTAACAGCAACAACTGCAACGGATAAAGGCTGATTACTGGGCTACAAGAATTTGAATGTTTTACAGACATTGCGAGTGAGCTGATGTGTGTGAGTGTGTTTTATGTGCGTGTATGTGTTTTTCTGTGCGTGTGTGTGTATTTTTTGTATGCGTGTGTATTTGTGCACCGCTTATTTTGCATATTGTCCAATCGTTGCGGTTGGTTGCTCATCCTTTTATGGCAATATTTCAATTTGCTCGTTAAATTAGAACGCGTAAAATGTATTGTTTCGCCGGCCACAAGGCAAGCGCGCGGCTGCGGCCCAGTTTTTATCTTGATATCGCAACTGACTGCAATGAGCATCTCGTTGCAGCCGTGATACTTTCGTTAGCAGTTACAAGGCATGTCTCCGCTTGGTCTATTTAAATTCGCATTTCTTCACTTATGACTCGAACAGAGTGCGTTGCTACAAGAAACCACAGAATTTGTTGTAATTCCACTAGCAATAAGTCATGCAAATCATATCCGTCGCATTTGCTGCTAAGCTATCTAAGATTTGCCCAAAAAATATTATTTTTTTATGCATTGCAGCCATACGCAATTGCTAACAATACTGATTATTTGTTTGCTTGCTACTTTACAGGTTCGCCACCGCTGACCGGCACCGGTATAGTACGCGTCATTGTGCAAGACATGAATGATCACAGCCCGGAGTTTGCGCGTCCCTACTATTTGGCCAGCGTGCAGGAGAACTTGCCCGCCGGCACGAAGGTGCTGCAACCCGTGGCTACGGATAAGGATAGCGGCGCTAATGCGAAACTGCGCTTCACGCTGCTGGGCGAGCACATCGACAGATTCCATATCAATGCGGAAACGGGCGAGATCACTACGGCCACCATGTTGGATCGCGAGGAGACTGCTGTCTATTATCTGACGCTGATGGCGCAAGACAGCTCGGCTACAGAGCCACGTGCCAGCGCCGTCAATCTGACCATCACGGTGCTGGATGTCAACGACAATACGCCCAACTTTAATGCGGCCAGTTTCAATGTAAATGTCCCCGACCGCATAAAGGCTGGTGAATTTGTGTTTGGCGCAAGAGCCACGGATTTGGATGATGGCGTCAATGCGCTTATAACCTACAATATAAGTGGCAAGGATATCGATAAGTTCAGCATTGATACGCAGAGTGGCGTGATTAAGGCGAAGATGCCGTTGGGTGCGCGTGAAAATACGAGCTTCGACACGATCTACAGCATAGTTTTACATGCCATGGATCAGGGCACTGAGTCGAGATCGTCTAGTGCCGATCTCACTGTATTGATACGGCCGGGCATGCTCTTTCCCGTATTCGCATCGATCTCCACTAAACAATTTATGTTGTCGGAGGATGTGCGTGAAGGCAAGGTTATAACCACGATCAACGCCGAGTCGCCGAAGAAGACTGCTGCGGGCAATATTAAGTATGCCATTGCTGGCGGTAATATCGGTAAAGCGGTACATATTGATGCGAATACGGGCGTGGTGACAATCGGTAAAGACGGCTTGGATTATGAAATTGCGCACACTTACGAGATATGGGTGGAAGCTTCGGACTCGGATCAACCGCGATTGCGCAGTGTTATGTTGTTGACTATCAATGTCACCGATGCCAATGATAATGCGCCTGTTATGGATAAGATGACCTACTACGCGGAGATACTAGAAGAAGAACCGCCGCCGCAATTTATTGTGAAGGTACACGGCACCGATCGCGACTCAGGTGATAATGGTGAACTGTCCTATCGGCTTGCCGATGACTTTGAGGGCACATTCGAGATTGACTCCGATTCGGGTGAAATTTACACCACAATGCGCTTGGATCGCGAAGAGATTAGCGCGTATGAGCTATTGGTGGAAGCGGTGGACCAAGGTATGCCACAACTTACCGGCACGGCGACAGTACAAATTACGCTCTTGGACAAAAATGATAATCCACCAAAATTTACACGTCTCTTTTCCGTTAATGTAACGGAAAATGCAAATATTGGCAGTTTCGTAATACAAGTGACCTCATCGGACTTGGATATTGGCGTTAATGCGAATGCTACTTACAGCTTTACTGAGAATCCGGGTGAGAAATTTAAGATCGACGCAATCAGCGGTAATGTTACGGTCGCCGGCTATTTGGATCGTGAACAGCAAGACGAGTATCTGCTGAAAATCGTCGCTTCGGATGGCGCTTGGCGCTCAGAAACTCCTATCACGATCACGGTACAGGATCAGAATGATAATGCACCGGAGTTCGAGCATAGCTATTATAGTTTCAACTTCCCCGAACTACAGCGCGCTGTTACGTTTGTCGGACAAGTTATTGCCACCGATCGTGATAAGCAAGGACCGAATTCACTCATCTCATACTCACTACAACAGCCATCCGACCTGTTCACCATAGATCCAGCCACCGGTGAGATCTTAAGTAAGCGTACCATGAAGTACAAGCATTCGCAACTTGAAACCTCACCGGAGAATATGTACTCGATGATCGTGTTGGCCACAGATAATGGCAAGCCACCGCTAAACTCGGAATGTTTAGTTAACATCAATATTGTGGACGCCAATAATAATCCGCCAAAGTTTGAGAAGTCCACTTACTTGGCACCGGTGCCCGAGCAAGCAATGAGTGGTCTGCGTCTAATCAAGGTACATGCAGTGGACGCGCTCGACTATGGCGTGAATGCCGAAATCGATTACACGCTGGTGAAGAGCAATGCGTCCGACTACTTCGCGGTTAGCAAGCACGACGGTTGGATTTCTGTAACGAAGCCACTTAATGTTAAGGCGAATACTGTGTTCTTGATCACAGTACGCGCCACTGATCGTGGCGTGCCACCATTAGCGGACGAAACGCGTGTCACAATAATTGTGACTGGTGAAAACAAACATGCACCGAAGATCAACGCGCTGAGTCATCAAGTTATAGTGCCCGAAAATGAACCAATTGGCTCCACCATACTCACTGTAACCGCCTCAGATAAGGATGACGGACCGAATGGCATGTTGACATATTACTTTTCAGGCGGCAATGAACGCAAAGAGTTTAATATGAACAAGGACACAGGCGCCGTGACAATACTAAAACCGTTAGATTATGATTTCATACAAGAGTATTATTTGAATATCACTGTGGAGGACTTGGGTTTCAAGCCCAAGAAGGCGGTTGCTATGCTGACAGTTATAGTAACGGATATCAATGATAATCCACCATTATTCAATCAGTCGGAATATCACGCTTTTATACCGGAAAATCGCGCACCAAATACGTTTGTGTTTAAGGCGCACGCCACCGATAAGGACTCACCCAAGAATGCCATCATACGTTACACGATCACCAGCGGTACGGGTAAAAATCTCTTCAAGATCAATTCGAGCACTGGCGAGATTGTCTCCACGGTATCATTTGATTATGAAGAGCGACGCGATTACAATCTGCAGATAATGGCTGCTAATCCCGATTCGCCGATGCACAGCACAGCTATGGTGATCGTACATATTACCGGCATTAACGAGTATTATCCACAGTTTGTGCAGCCGGTCTTCCACTTTGATGTGTCCGAGTCGGCCGAGGTTGGCACCTCCGTTGGCTCCATACAGGCGACAGACAAAGATGCTGGCGAAGATGGTAAAATCTATTACCTTTTGGTTGGTTCAAGCAATGATAAGGGCTTCTCTATCAATGCCATGACCGGCATTATGTATGTATCACGACATCTAGATCGCGAGACACAAAACCGTGTTGTACTTACCGTTATGGCAAAGAACTATGGCGGTATACGTGGTAATGACACTGATGAGGCGCAAGTCATCATCTCGATACAGGATGGCAATGATCCACCGGAATTCTTGAAATCACTATATACAACACGTATATCAGAGGCTGCACCGGTGGGCACGAAGGTCACTAGCGTCAAAGCCGTCGACAAGGATGTACGCCTGCAAAATAATCAATTCAGCTACTCCATAATCAATGGAAATTTAAACCAAACATTCAAAGTTGATCCACAAAGTGGTGATATTGAGACGGCGCGTGCTTTAGACCGTGAAACTGTGCCGATCTTCAATTTGGTTGTGGGCGCAATCGATACCGGTGTGCCACCACAAACTGGCACAACAACAGTTAAAATCGAACTAGAGGATGTAAATGATAACGGTCCAACCTTTGCACCCAACGGTCTCATTGGTTACATATCCGAAAATGAACCCGCGGGCACCTCAATTATGACATTATCCGCAAGTGATCCGGATCTACCACCGAACGGTGGACCTTTCACTTACTATCTCGTTGGTGGTAAACATAAATCATTCCTTGCCATCGACAAACACTCGGGTCTGGTAAGGTCCACTAAGAGTTATGACCGCGAGACGACACCAACGCTAGAGGCTGCCATAGAGGTTGAAGATAATGGTGAACCAAAGCAGCGCGCACAACATGTGCTCACAATTAAAGTGCTCGACCAGAATGACAGCCCGTCCACGCCACGTATGGTACACGTGCTACTCAACACATACAACAATGCGATCGCAATCGGTAAAATAGCGGATGTGCACCCTAATGATCCGGATATAACAGGCGATTATAGATGCAAGATTTTGGCGAATGCACAATCGAGCCCGTTGGGCATACTTACCATACCAAGTGCCTGTGACTTGTACACTACACAGAAGACCGCCGTCAACGGCTATTCATACACCATCTCTGGTAACGATGGAAAACACAACGACGTAGTGTCGACGGTCACTGTAGGCTTCCAAAACTTTGACAGTGCGGCAGTCGAGCAATCCGTTACTATATTGGTACGTGAAATGATGGCTGAGTTCTTCCTAGCCACACACTATCGCAACTTTGTGGAACTAATCAAATCAGCTATGGATGCTGGTGATGAGCTCATTTTGTATAGCATACGCAATACAGGCGCAGAGGACGGCGACTTAGAGCTCATACTAGCCGTACGTAGCTCTAACCTAGCTTATCGTACACCGCGCTATATACTGGAGCGCGTGAATAAGAAGCGTGATTCGATTGAACGTCTGTTGCAAGCAACCGGTGGCGTAATTATTGGCTACAATCCATGCACTTCGGCTGCCAGCAATGCTTGCGAAAACGGTGGCATGTGCTCGGCAGAGATTCAAGTGCACGATACGCACTCACTGAACATAATAGATAGTCCGTCGTTGATTTTCAGTGGCCCACGCGTTTCGCACGATTACAGCTGCAAATGTCCCGACGGCTACACCGGCCAGCAGTGCGACAAGCAACAGGATCCATGCTCGCCAAATCCCTGCGAAGCGAATGCGCAATGTCGTCGCATTGCCTATGACTTTCAGTGTATTTGTCCGCCAAATCGTGACGGTAAAAACTGCCAGCTACACCGTGGTGACGTATGTACGAGCAATCCGTGCCGTAACGGCGGTTCCTGCATGCACAGTCCAGACGGCGCATCCTTCTTCTGCCTCTGTCGGCCGGGTTATCGCGGAAATCAATGCGAACATGTATCCGACTCGTGTCGTCCAAATCCCTGCTTGCATGGCGGCCAATGTGTCAGCTTAAAACCGGGTTATAAGTGCAGTTGCGTGGACGGACGTTATGGACGGCATTGCGAGCGCGCCACTTTTGGTTTTCAGGAGCTGTCATACATGTCGTTTCCGGCGTTGGATGCCGCTACTAATGACATTTCAATCATATTCGCTACAACTAAACCGGACGGTTTATTGCTCTATAACTATGGCATGCAAACGGGTGGACGTTCGGACTTCGTGGCGATAGAGATTGTGAAAGGAAAAGCGTTCTTCTCGTTTGGTGGCACGCGTACGGCAATAACAACGGTGGTTGTGGGTGTCAATAGCATGGAAAGTTTGGCTGATGGCAAGTGGCATAAGGTTACAGCGACACGCAACGGACGTGTCATGTCATTAAGTGTTGCCAAGTGCTCGGAAAATGGTGATGTATGCGAGGAATGCCGACCCGGCGATGCCAGCTGCTATGCGCAGGACGTGGGACCTATTGGGTAAGTTTAATTTGATATTTTCAAATTATTAAGTAACTTTATTAATTATATTTTATAACTTTCTTGCAGTACCTTGAACTTCAACAAGCAACCATTACTTATTGGTGGTCTTGCAACGGCGGATCCAGTCTTGGATCGTCCGGGGCAGATACATTCGGACGATTTGGTTGGTTGCGTGCACAGCGTATCCGTAAACGGACGACCATTGAACATGAGTAATCCGCTAAAACAGCGTGACGTGCTGCCCACCTGCAATCGCAACAACAATGGCGGTCCATGTCAGCAAAGTGCGCCCAACGATCCGGCGTTATCACTCTGTGGTGATTTTGGTACCTGCATGGACCGTTGGCATACGGCGATGTGCCAATGTGGCACCAGTTTACTTTCGCCAGATTGCTTCAACTCTTTGGAACCAATTACGGTTACGAATGGCGCTTTCGTCGAGTTCAAAATATCGGAAAAGCATCGTCGCATGCAGTTGTTGGACAACTTGTATGCCACCAGCAATATATGGTCATATGATGTCGCACGTCGCAGAAGATTTACCGTTAATAGTGACAATATAACTGCTTTGGCGCAAGTTATGGATCTACCAAAAACCGTTAGCATTATCTTTCGCACCTACAAAGAAGACGGTTTGCTGCTCTTTGCCGCAACCAACAAACAGTACACCGCAGTTGAACTGAAAGCCGGCAAGTTAGTCTACTATTCCAAGCAGAATAGCGTGGTGAATATGACTATACAGAAACCGGACAAACTGAATGACGGCAAATGGCATAATCTTACCTTGTACACATCGAACCGTGTGCTACGTTTGCTTATTGATAGCAACAAAGTTGGTGAAGAACTCGACTCGGCTGGCGTGCATGACTTCCTCGATCCATATTTAACGGTACTCTCTATAGCTGGCGTGCGACGCGAACATTATCCACAGGATAACGTACCGAACAGCTACGAGGGTTGCATTGCCAACTTTACCATCAATAATGAAGTCCAACCGTTTAACGGCTCGGGAAGCGTTTTCAGTGATGTTTTGATACGCGGCAAAGTGTCGTTCGGCTGTAGTGGTGATTTGGGCATCGGTGCGGCACAAGCCTCCGATCCCGTCAGCATAGGCATCACACTGGTCATTGTCTTCTTTGTGATACTCGTTGTAGCCATTTTGGGTTCCTATGTAATTTACCGCTTCCGTGGCAAGCAGGAGAAGATTGGCAGTCTAAGTTGTGGCGTACCCGGTTTTAAATTGAAACATAGCGGCGGAGCTGCAACATCCCAGAATCAAGCCGACCATGTATTGTCACGCGGCAGGGGTGTGCATGCCGGCGATGGTCCAGTCAGCTATCATGTAGACAGTGGTGACTTAATACGCGGCGTTGGCGGCCATCATATGGTCGGACCCGAATTGATTTCGAAGAAGTTCAAAGAACGTGAAATTAACTCTAATGAACATCAACAACAGCGACCACAACGCCCGGATATAATCGAAAGAGAGGTGGTTAGCAAGAGTCCGCCACTACGAGATGAACATCACCCGCCGATACCGCCGCCCAGTCAAGCGCATCATCCACACGATCATACCAGCTCGGTTGATCTGGGTTCAGAGTATCCCGAGCATTATGACTTGGAAAACGCCAGTTCAATAGCGCCATCTGACATTGACATCGTCTATCATTATAAGGGTTATCGTGAGGCTGGTGGCGTACGCAAATACAAAGCTACACCGGCGCCAGTCGCCTCATACACACATCACAAACACCAAGCGACGGCCGCACAACAACAGCACCGGCACTCACCACGTCACGGCATCGGTGTTGGTGGACCATTCGTACCGCGTGTGCCGCCACAAACTAGTCAACCACCACCACCCTCAAGTACACCACGTCCACATCAAAGTACGCCATTGGCGCGACTCTCACCCAGCTCCGAATTGAGTTCACAGCAGCCGCGTATATTGACACTGCATGACATCTCCGGTAAGCCGCTGCAAAGCGCACTGCTCGCCACCACCTCCAGTTCGGGCGGTGTCGGCAAGGATGCGCTACACAGCAATAGCGAACGTAGTCTAAACAGTCCAGTTATGTCACAACTATCCGGACAGAGTTCCAGCGCAAGCCGCCAAAAGCCCGGTGTTTCTACACAGTCGCCTGCACAGGCACCCATCGGCCTTACCGCTGAAGAGATCGAACGTTTAAATGTCAGACCGCGTACTTCGAGTTTAGTTTCAACACTGGACGCTGTTTCGTCCAGCAGCGAAGCACCACGTGTGCCAGGCGGTGCTCATCACATAGCGCTCGGCGGCGGTCTACACAATGCTGATGTTGATGCGCATAGCTCTTCGTCAACGGATGAGAGCGGCAACGACAGTTTCACATGTTCGGAAATCGAATATGATAACAACAGTCTGAATGGTGATGCAAAATATCCAACAAACAAAACGGTGCCCGACGATCGCCCCGATCGCAGCGCGGTCGGTCGTGCAATGAGCGGTGATGGTGTGGGCCCGAGCATGGGTAAAGTACCGCCGATGCCGCCACATTCATACGATGGCTTCGATTCGTCCTTTCGTGGCTCACTCAGCACTCTAGTCGCCAGCGATGATGACATCTCAACACGCATGGGCGGTATTTATCGACAACTCAACGGACCGGGTTCACCATCACAACCGAGTCTTGGTTGGAATTATCTGCTCAATTGGGGACCGAATTTCGAAAGCTTGATGGGTGTTATTAAGGACATCACAGAGCTGCCAGATGCGGTGGGCGAGCAACAACAGTTACAGTCGACGCTATGCATGCCGGGCAATACGCAAAAGAACTCCGAGGAATATGTATAGGTAGCCGAGCATAGTCCAGCAAGTAGTTAGTTTAGGGCGTTGAGTTTCCTGTCAGCACAAAGCGTAGTGAGGGAAAAGCTAAATACGTGATTTAGTGTATTTATGTAGTTGTAGGTTTTTAAGTTTCTTTAGTTTATTTGTAGTACTTCTGCCAACTGCCATTCACTAGCATTTTCAGAAGAACGCTGACACTTATATTTAGGTCTATGCCATGTCTGTATAAGCGAACCGTATAAATTTTAAGATTTCCAAAAAAAAATAAAATTAAATTACAATTATTTAAACAAGTTTAGCGTCTTCCAATAGGTCAATAGCACATAATATAAGAAGTGGAGTCTCTACTTGGCATTAAACCGAGTCTTTAAGCAACCGTAATGTACAGCAATTATTTATAAATTATTTTTTAAATATTCATTCTTTACTCCTACTGCCAAATATTCGTGCGAATCATCATCTGTACACATCACATTTATTGCCTCAGTTAGTTATCGGTTAGTTTTAGCAACTCATTCGGATCACACACACACACATACTGTTAGTTTGTACGTAATTTCCTTAGCATTATTTATTTGAGCGCATATATATGTAATTAAATTTTGCACTAAGACCAATTGTGTTTATCGCCTTGTATCAAGGCTTGTGTCCTAACCTATTAGCTAGCACATACAGGTAGTTTATCGGTTAGTTTATCGGTTAATCTCTAAGGTTTATGAGCAATTAAGCACTAATTTAATTAATTTAGACTTAGCAACCAATTAACAGTAGCTTTTAACACTAAAAATAAATAATTTTACTACGCGGCATAAATGTAAAGTGTTTTGTGTGCTATATTAAAAATAATTCCAACGTTCATATGTATTATATGCATTTATTAATAGTTTTGTTTTTAATGTATTTAAAAAAAATTAGAAATTGTATACAAATGAAATCTTGCCATAAGATTTGCGTGCGTAGTTATAAATTATAGAAATAAAAATTATAATTTATAATAAATAAAAAAATTAATAAATTACAAATTATAAATAAACAAAGCGACAGTAACAAGTTAAAGTAAAAATTATTAATTCGAAATTTTTAAAAATAATTTAAAAACTAAATATATAAAAAAAAGAATTTAAAACATAAATTTATTTCATTTTAAAAATTATTATTTTTTTTTAATTAAAGATTAAAATTATTATTTTTTTAATTAAAAATTAATTTTTTTTTATGAAAAATTAAAACTATTTTAATCAAAATTTAATTTAAAAAAAAAAATTAATTAAAATTAGGTAATTAAAATTATTTTAATTAATAATAATTTTTTTAATTATAATTATTTTAATTACTTGATTTTAATTATTATTTTTAAATTAATTTTTTTTAAATTAAATTTTGTAATAATTAATTTTTTTTATTAAAATTATTTTAATTACTTAATTAAAAAAATTAATTATTAATTAAAATAATTTTACCTTTTTTTTTTAATTAAATTTTGTTTTAATTAAAAATTAAAATAATTTTAATTAATTAATTTGAATTATTTTTTAATTAAAATTTTTTTAATTAACTAATTTTTTAATTAAAATCAAAATCATTTTAATTTCTATTAAAAAACGCCTTATTTTTTAAAGTGTAAAAGCAATCTTCCAAAAAGCTTTAAACCGCATCTATAAAGATAAATTTTACTATTTGTTATTGTAGACTAAATTTCAATAATTTTTATAATACATACAACAATGCGCTGAATTTATATAAATTTATTTTAGTTTTAAAAAATTATTTTAGTAGGTAAAACAAGTTATTTTTTCAGTTATCTTAACACGTTTAGGCAACTTCTTTAAATGCAATCTGATTTTTAATGAAATATTATTTCGATTATAAATCTACATAATTCTCTACTAGTTTATAAGTGCATTAAATAAATGTAAAGAACAAATTTTAGCGAACAAATAAAATCTAATTATTAAATTTTTAAATAAAAAAATATTGTTTTATTTTAAGCTGGTGGTATAAATACAAAAATTTGCCATATAAAAACATAACGTTGATCGTTGTTGTTGCGGGTGCCTAATCCCTGTTAGGTTGTTAAGGATTGGATAAAATGTCCCGAATTAAAAGACAGCGGCTACGCTGGCTAGGTTATGTGGTCCTAATGGATGAAGACACTCCCAGCTTTGAGATATTCGACGCAGCCTCCGAGATATCGTTAAGAAACCCTCGATGGTTGAAATTATTTTACTATACAAAGCTTTGCATTCGCATAAAAGATGCTCTATAGTCTCTTCTTCTTCTACATCTTGGTAGCTTCTACAAAAGCCATTATGCCTGTGGTGTTTATAGTCTCTGGCAAGTCTAATAATTAGATTCGGTCATACTTCCAAGAGTTCTTATTCATTTTGAATCGTTTATCGTGAAGTAGGATGTTAGATCCTCTAAGAGATCAAGGCATTCATTCAATCTTTTTGCCGAAACCCTGAGAGACTTTGCTGATTTCCGTTTGACTATCTGTACTTATAAAAACATTCCTTGAGGTGAGTAGAACCTTTGTCAAAACGAAAGTATTCTCTTTAACTGTTTGACCTCCGATTGGAAGACACTGTAGTCGTCTAAGAGACGGAAGGCGATTGTGATATCTAAAATTGTTGAAAAGACAGCACCTCCCATTTGATTATCTATTTTAGACACATCAGTACAGATGGTTATCTCTTGTCTCTTACCCTCTTCACCGCTTTCGTACTTTTCAGTGGAAGGAAAATAAGCCTGAAGATCGCATTTAATTTCAATTCTATAGGATTTTGAAAATCAGTAGGATTGGGTAGAAACGGGAATTTACTAAGAATGCCCTTTATTATAAGCAACTAATTGAGATGATTCCCTCAGTCTAAGGATGGCCTTCGCTGCCAGTTGCTTACAGAGCAAGTCTGTAGCATTTAGTAATGACAGCAGAGATCTAGAGTTTTGTGTTTCCTAGCGAAGAGCACTATCTCTGTTTTGCAAGCATTTAAGTTTAGTTGAGTTCTCGTCATGAATAAATTTTATACAGAATATTCGGCGTTTCCTCCTAGAACAAAGTACCCCTGATGAGGTTATAAATATGCCACTCAAAATGCATTTAATTTATTTTTAACACCGCGAACCAAGTGTGGTAGTTTTTTTGAATGTGTGTATATGTTTTCCACATAATATTAAATTTCACAAAACTCCCTCATCTAATCAATCGCTCAGCAAAGTCAAGCAATTAGCCGAATGAAATATTTTCCAACTACCACGAACTTTTATACGATTGGTAGAGTGTTCACATTACATATTGCCTACATTTTGGAGTGAAGCTAGAAATAATAACAAAACAACATATTTTTCGACTGTCTAACTATCTTGGTATTTCAGACTCATATAAATATAGAGAAAGTCTATCGACTAGCTACAAAACCTCACGTGCTCTGCGCTTAATTTTTCAGGCTTTGATTTTTAATTGTAAATGAATCGAGATATAATCAGTCGATCTCCCACTTCGCCATAAAAATATTATCTAATAAATTATATCACAACCGAAAATATGTCACTTGAAGCAGATGACCATTTTGTACGACCAAAATATAGTCCAAACACCTTTTCAACTTTCCCTGCACTTGTGGCATATCCATGTCTGTAAATATGTAAGCGCTATTTTCTGTGTCGTGACAATTTGCTGGGCTTTTAGTATACGTTTGCAACAATTATAATTCAACTTGTAACAATTCTACCGCTAAATTACCCTAAAATATTTAGTTGACATACTTTAACACAGCGATAAGCGTGGTCGGCAAAGCGAACGAGAATAATTAAGCTAAATTCGACTGGTGTCACGATAATGTTGGTCAATACAAAAAAATTGGAACTACACAATTTGGAGTAAGGAGTATGGAGTGAGAGGCATATTAATTTCAAACAATAGTTTTGATACACGGCACTTTCCTGTCTACGCCAGTTCGTTGATGTTGAGTTTGGGGGTTATGCCATATACTCGTATGTAAGTGAAACATTTTTGCACTCGAAAAATATAAGAATGAATACTTGTACATTTAATATATTTTTTATAATTTTTTTATTTTTTCAAAACGGAAAATTGGAACTTTTAATTTAATTCCTTATTTTATTAGTTTCTTCACCTAAACTTTATGTTATATTTTAACTTTTTTGTTTTCGGCATTTCAGTTTGTAAACAAAGAGTGCTTTTTAGACTCTTAGAGGCAACTGAGGCAGCGGAAACTAGGAAAGAAAGAATGTAAACAAAACAGGTTAAACTGCGCATGTGCCCAAATACCTGGTAACTATGGATTGACGAGGGATAGTTTGTGGTTAGTTTGCTTTAAATACTATTTACAAACTTATGTGGTGATTTTCTTTGAACTGAGACTTTTTGGAGACATTTACTAAGAATAAAAAAAAATTTATAAAAATACTAACAATTTATTTTTATATTCGTTACTGCTATTCTATAGTTGGGATCGGACTTTGTAGCCAATTTTCTGTTGAAAATGTTTATATTAACATAATAAACAATATTATAAATATTTGTATTTGATTTGAACTTGAAGGGTATTTTGATTTCGGCTGCATTGCCTTACTGATCATGCCATATGTCAGCTGAGGCATGGTAGGTTCCAAAATTGTGTTGCGAGCAGTATTTGGAAAACAAATTTGACAATAACTGGCTTTTTTTAGGGTCAAAGAAAATCCGGTGTTAAGCAAAAAAACCGAAATATATGCTTTAGGCAAAATTGGTGCGATACACCGCTGAGATAGAAACAAAATTCGTCACCAAAGTCACAAAATGTTAATATCCTGTTAACTCGAAGCAATAAATAAATCCTATTTCATAAATAATCGATATTTTTTCGTAGACTTCCTTTACTATGAAGTTAATTCTTGTGAATCTTACGAAGTCTTTGAAGGGTTACATGGGTTTCACGATTTCAAAAAAATCGATTGTTTTTTGCCATATTTAATTCTTTTATATTTCTAGAATTTGGTTCTAAATTTTCAAGCTGATCCGAGTAATAGTTTTTGAGATACAGTCTTCAAAGTTTCCACGCTCGAGGTCAGCTAAATAGTCTCTTAAAGCTTTAAGGGGTTGCATGGGTTTACGAGTCTCAAAAAATCAAATTTATTTATTATCTTATTAAATTCTACAACATTTCTAGAATATTGTGCTACATATTCAAGTTGATACGAGTAATAGTTTCGGAGCTACAGCCTTGAGAACTTGTGCGTTCGAGGCTAACTAGGTGCCTTGTGCGCCGTTTTTAAACGCCATTTCTCGAAACTGTGTTTTTGAAGTCGGTTGGCTAGATTTCTCGAGAACTACTAAACCCATCTTCATGAACATTTACACAGGTCTTTGAGATACAATTCCTAAAGTCTTGGACGAAGGATTTTTTTTCGAATACAACTATTTGTCGCAAACGTTTCACTGAAATTTGTATTTTTTTTGTAAAAATGACTACCAAAAATTGAGTTTTTTTCCTTGGTCCATGCACTAAATTAAGATTTTAACTAAAACACGTATTTTTCTCACTTTAGATGATTCTATAAGGAGTTATCCTGCCAACTCGGGCGCTTTTTCCGAGGGGTCACCGGAAATGACAACACAATGGGCGAGTTTAAATTTTTTTTTTCCAAAAATTTTAGAATTTCTTTGTTAATGGTGTATATTTGTAAGAATAAAAAATTCGAATAAAATATTTCATATTTTATATGAGAAAAAATTATTTAAAAAGGCCGTTTTTGATCGAGGTAACCTATGTAGGGGTTACTTTAAACTCGTTTTTCTCGAAACTATGTTTTCAAAATCGGTGGTCAAGATTTCACGCGAAGGTCTCAACCGGTTTCAATAAAAATATCTTTTTGCTTTTTACTTCAGATGATCCCATAAGAAGTTCTTCTGTCGAAACAGAGGCAGTTATTTTCCGAGGGACTGCCGGAGATTTCGTCGTAATGACCGAGTATTGAATATTTTCATTTGAAAGCTTCAAGCTTATTTAAAACATGTATCTTAATAAGAGAAAAAAGTTTGAATGAAAAAACAACAATTATAGAAAAAATACCACTTTTTGCTCGAGCTAACCCACGTAACTCCTTAATAAACCATAGTATGCATACCAAATCTTCTACCTTTACAATTTCGTACTTTTTCACCACCAAGCTGGCAGCACTGTCAGCTGATGTCCGGCATATTAAACAACAATTCAATACTTAACGGTCACTCAGGACTCACCATTCATCAGAAGCAACACTAACCACCGTTATGAGAGTACAAAAGTCAATTGCGTAGCGCCCGAAAGCGCAGTCACGAGTTGTGAGCGAACGAGCACGGATAAAATATTCGAAAATTGTAAGGCGCAGTGAACAAAAGAAGCCACAACAAATGCAATTAAGTGAATAGTGAGAAATATGAAAAAGAACTAAAGTAAAAATGGTGTGAGTGAATGAGTGGGCGTTAGTGGTCAGTGCATTTATTGAGTACGAAAGGGCGAGCAGCCGGATGCAAAAGAGCGTGACGAGGCATAATTAAAGCGGCACTGACCAAAGCCGATTAAATAGCGGCCCTTGATAGAGTCGCAAAAAAGAATAAAGTGTTGAAGAAGTGAGCTTTTAAAGAAGTGAAATAAAAAAATTAAACAAACTTGTTAGCCGGTGATACTGACAATCCAAACTCATTTAAGACACGGTTTCTGAAAATACTTTACCTTTAAATTTATTCAAAACTAACTGTGAAAATAGTATGTTCTTTCGACGCATGTTCGCGCGTAAGGACAACAGTGGCAGCGGCAGCAACACCGCATACGATTACGATGATGAGGACGAAGTCAACGCAAACGGCAACTGCCATGAACGCGAGAACGTTGGTGCCTTAGGCGGCACAACAGCACGCGGTAAACAGCACAACAACAACAGCAGCAATGGCAATGGCACACTCAATAATGGTAGTGGCACGACCAGCAGTAGCGACTACGAGTTGCAACCACGGCGAAATGGACTGCGCAAGTATGGTGCAGCGACCGCATCCGCAGGTGCAACTGGCACAACCAAGCACGGCGGATCCGCTAGCACGCTGCATCGTGCCGCCACCACTGGACCAGCCATAGTACAACTGACGCCCTTGTGGGAACACATATTGCGTACGCGTACACTGCCCGACAATGTTTATCCCATACAAATTTTTGGCGAATTTCTCGAACGTCTACGCGATCCCGAGTGGCAGGTGCGCCAGCATGCCTTGCGCGTCTTCGTCGATGTGTTGGTGGTAATGCGCGCGGATGCGGACACGTATATGGATCCGTTGATACCGCGTTTGGTGGAGAATTTGGGACATCAGGCGCCTACCGTGAGGAAAGGCGCACTTGACTGTCTGCGCGTGTATCTCGCCGAAACGGCAATGCCCGAAACGATATTGCTGCAGATACTCGATATCGGGCTGAACCAGAAGATCACAAATGAACCGTTTGGTGGACGCTTAACATGCGGTGTTATGCTATCCTTACCGGCGCTGGTTCAATCGACGCTGCACACCGGCAAGCGGCACTACATACTACGGACGGCCGTAGAGATGTTGGTGCAGAAGATGGGTCAGGTGACGCATCAGGAGATTACATTGAAAGTGCTATCGAAATTACGGGAATTAGTTGGTGAGCCGGAGTTTCGGGAGTATATGACAAAGAGTGCATATAGAGAGTTCAATTTGTTGTGTAATGTCTATGGCGTGGAAGCAAAAATGTCGAATGGTGCGCATAGGCATGGTAACCAAGTTTATGCCAACAGCACAGGCGGTACATGGCATCTGCTTTCCAAGCAGTCCGCAAACAGCAGCTGGCGCTCATCGGACGAAGAGCAAATGCTCGAGGAAGCAGCTAAGGGAAAAGTTATTATGGAGACTGAGATAAAAATCAATGATGACACATTGACGATGCGCATACTGGAGGCGAAGGACGACGACTTCGATACAGAAGTCGATACGGACTCGAGTCCACGCAAATCGCTAGACACCTATCCGAATAGTTTGGAAGATGAAGTTGTGTGTGGCCGTTTGCCGAGTGCAACGCACGACTCAACGCATGAGATCAGCGCAGTCGTACGTTTGCTCAGCGACTCCGAGTTGGAAGGAAGATTTGAAGGTTTAGCGCAAGCGGCGCACCAACGCGACAATCCCGAGTACTACACAGTGGTAACGCCGTCGACACCGTCACGCACGCCGAAGCGCGTCACATTCGGTGGCGAAGTGGTTAAGATGCGCACACCAGACAGCGATGCCAACAACTCCAACAACACAAACAACAATGACAACGCTGCTGCGCAGCAAACACACACACTTTTCGTCACAAAGCCCGGTACACAGAATGCCATTGACGCCGGTGGAGGTGGTGGTGGCAGTAGTGACAGTAGTGAAACTGTGCAACGCACCATTAAAACAACAACGACCACAACTGAAATAACAATCATTAGCACACCATCTACCTCCGCCGCGAGCAGTCCAGTGCCCGAGGAGGGCTACAAGACCATGGCGCTCAGCGTAGAAATCACCAACGATAATACCAAACCGCTGCCGCCAGCCGCGTCCTCACCAATAACGCGTCCGCGAACAGCGGCGTCTCCACGGCGTTCCCAAACGCCAAACAACACAACAGATGGCGCTGCCACGTCCATGGCCAGCAATGTAAGCACTTCAACTTCAACAACCACAACAAACTCACAGTCGCCACCAAAGCGGCAAGACTCGTTCGGCAGCGCCACCTTATCGCCGCACTCGCCATTCAAGCGCCTCAGCATTAGTCCCGTGGACAGCATTATTAGTCCCAAGGCGCCACACAAACCCATCGAGGTGATGCACAACTTGCAACGTGATCCGTCGCCAGTGCGTGCACGCAGCGCACGACGCGCGGAGTCAATAAAAACCACGCCGCAGACAGCTGAGGGTGCTGAGCTGGCCGCCAATTCGCTGGCTAAGTCAACAGCAGCGCCACGTGCACAGACACCTTCGCCGCTGCCGCCAAAGACGTGGGAGGAGTTGGACATTGTCGATTATGACACATTATTGGACTTGCGTTCGGGGGTAAGTGAAAGTGACGCCGCTTATGACACATATGATTACTGCCTCTTAATAATGCATAATGTAGGCAATAAAAAGTGCACATAACGGTATATTTTTTTTTGTCTACAGCTGAAGGTTACACGTTTGCAGTGCAATCGATATTTCACACTTGACGTCAAGTTGTTCTTGTTGTTGTGCAGCAAAATAACTAAAATAAAAAGCGCTTGAATTGCATGTGAAATATGAACCCAAATCCACTGCGCTGTAGTTCATAGATTTGTCTGCGGCACAAAGTTATGGCAAAGTTTTTGCATCGGCCGCCACTTTCACTATAAAGTTGCGAAACACTCATACACTTATAATATCGTAGGCATATGCCGGAACTCTGCAGTATTGCAACTGCACGCACTCGCTCTCAGCTCTCTCAGAGGGCCAGTAGGAAATTTTTAGAGTAATATTTCAATTTTGATAGTTTTTCAGCAGAAAAATAAAGGATGATCCATTTTGAGGTTACCTACTTTTTTAAAGAAAGAGTACAGAAACTTCAAATTTAATGGGGAACTGTTCATTATCCTTCGAAAAAACATTCTTTGGCATTTGTGGTTTGAAGATTATCTTTTCTAAATGCTGGCCGCGGCTACATCTCAGTTCACCCATCCGCTGAATCCAATTTCCGATGACTGGTTCAAGCATTTCTACTGGTAACTGGTGAATGACTCATCCATCATCATTTCTGAGATGTCTTGCTCCAAGGCCTGAATCGAAGCGACTTTAGACTTCACATATTCCCACAGGAAAAAGTTTAACGGTGTTATATCACGCGATCTTGGAGGGCAATCGACCGGCCCAAAATGTGAAATTAATGAAAGTCTTCTCTCTATAAATCCAGTGATTGATGCGATCTCTGGAAAGGGACCCCGTTTTGTTGAAACCAAATGTCTTGTTGAAACCAAATGTGAGATCATGACCTTCAATTTCAGTCGTCAAATAGTATTCGGTTATTATGGCGTGATAACGGTCCCCATTGACTGTTACGTTCTCTCCAGCATCATTTTTAAAGAAATATAGACCGCTGATTCCACCAGCCCACAAACCATTGTTTTGAAATGGCAGTTCTTGAATCTATTCATGTTCCTCTTCGTCCCAAATGCGGCAATTTTGCTTGTCTACATATCCATTGAGTCAGAAATCGGCCGCATAGCTGAACAAAAAACGTTGGATATTCTTAGAACTTTTCAAGAGCCCATTAGTGACTGATTTAATATCTCACTGACTGTTAACTCAGACTGGTCCTAACTAGATAGTCAACTGCAAAACTCTGTATATAAGAAGTCAATTGAAAAGTCCTCACCCTGACACAGAAATGACGCTACTAGAATGATACAATATTGCTTTTTGAAAGGAAAGAATACAGTTGAAACAAAAATTTGGCCTAACGACGAGTTTTCTGACACTAATCCGGAAAAATTAGCCATCGAAGATTGGTTTGTTAAGTTTAGACGTGGGGAGCACCGAAGGCGGTGAACGTAGTGGACGCCCAAGAGAGGTCGTTACCGGCGAAAATGTCAAAAAAGTCCTCAAAATAATTTAGGTGGCCATAAAGTAAAGTTGTTCGAGATAACTGACACTCTAATGATATCAGCTGGCCATGTATATCATAGCAATCACAATATACAATATTTAGGAATAATAAAGTTCCATGCAAAGTGGTGCCGCGTGAGCTCACTTTTGACAAAAAACTACGACGAGTTGATGATTCGGAGCTATGTTTGGCAGTGTTCAAGCGTAATAAACCCAAATTTTTGCATCTATATGGGACAATAGATTAAACATGGCTCCATCATTTCACTCCCAAGTCTAATTGAAAGTCATTCGAGTGGACTACACACGATGAACCCGCTCCAAGGCCTAGAAAAACGCAACACTCGGCTGGGGAGGTTATGGTCTCTGTGTTTTGGGATGCGCTTGGAATAATTTTTATTGACTACCTTGAAAAAATACCATTACATAACATAATTGGATCATTTGAAGGACGAAATTGCCGAAAAAGGGCAGCATTTGAAGAAAAAGAAAGTGTTGTTTGAGCAAGGCAAAGGACTCTATCCCATGTCAATGAAAACGATGACCAAAATCCATAAATTGGGCTTCGAATCGCTTCCGCAACACCCGTTTTCTCCAAATCTGGCTGCCGGTGATAATTTCCTGTTCTAAAATATCAAAAGAATGCCCGGTGGGAAGACATTTTGATTAAATTAATAAATGATCGCCAAATTGAGGTCTATTTTGAATCAAAAGACAAGTCGTATAACAGAAATGATATTGAAAAGTTGGAGGGTCAGTAAGTAGACAAGAAGCTTTTCAATTGACCTATTATTTATACTATGGAGAAGCTTGCCATATAACTTATTAATCATTCCGAGTCGAATCAAAAGTGGTAAGACCTTATATAAGCATATAGCTGCCATGCAAACAGTACCATCAGAACCAAGAATCTTCACGAAATTTGACATAAGTTATTATTCAAGACAAGGGTGCAATCTCCGAAGAAAGTGATCAGATCCACCTGTTTATTTGTGATTTGGTGCAACAGAAGTTAAATTTTTTTCCCGTTTAAACAAAATCCTACAAAATTGCTAATTTTTAATCAACCTTCAGCTACATTTCACGCTATAAACCACGAAGAAACTTATACTTTAAGATTAACCGCATTTGCGCTTCGATTTCCTAGTGGTACACTTTGAGCGCCGAAAAATATGCAACATGTACAAGTTGCAGCGGGAAAATTGTGCAATTTACAGAACAGTAATTTTACAAATGCATGACCAGTAATAATAATTCCGCAGTGAGGTGCACAAACACAGCCACGCACAAACACAACCAACCATATATAGCATCTACACACACATATGTCTACGAGTATTTGCGTAAGCACACATACACAAGTGACTAAAAATCACATAAATCCTCAAGTGTATATGAGTTGGAGCGTTTTAAATACAGACCAGAGCCGAGTAAGCAATATAAATTAACAACTAAGCGCATACATCATAGCAAACAAACTACAGCTAGAAATGGGAAAATGAAAATACGCTCTACATGTATATATTGTATTTATGGATATGTGTATTTATGTATGTGTGTATGCATATATGTATGCATATAAATTACACGTATAAAGTTGTTCTTTTATCCGTCGCAGAACTGGGTCACTAGGATATAAATACATGTATGCATATAATAACTATAAGGAAATATGTAGTTGTGTGTGTGTGCTTGAGTTAACTCTACGTATTTTTAGTTATCCTAACGGCAAGCATTAAATTAATATTAGATGCGAATAGCTGATAAGCGAAATAGTAAAACTAGTTCGATATTTCAATGAAGAAGAATAACTGCGGCAGTTTTTTGCTATAATTAAATGGAAATTTACGCTTAAAATATATTTCAAAGTTAACATTTTCCAGTCATAAGTTCGCTATTAGAATGTATAGATACAGGTTTTTCCAAAAAGAGCGATATGATATCTTTTCAAAAAACTGTTAAGGAAGTTCAAATAATTTTTATTTAATGTGAAGTATAATACAATCGAAGTTCTCCGGAATAGCCTTAGAAGCCAAGGTGCATGCTGCTTCGATCCCCTTTGTCGTCTCAAAAGGGCTTTTTAGGCAAGGAAACAAAAAATAGCTTGGGGGCTGTAGGACGGTAGCGGAAGCGTTGGAATGCCGGCCTTGGTTAGGTAGCTGTTCACAAGAAAGGCGGTGTAAACCAGCGCGTTGGTGTGGTGCAACTTCCAGCCGGCTGCGATGTCTTGTCGGACCCGATTGACCCGTCGTTTGAGGACTTCCATGTAAAACTTGGCGTTTGATTTTGCTCATCACTTTGGATTTGCTCATTCTTCCCTTTTTTGGGTGAGGAGACGCCGACCTGTGCCACTCGGAAGAGAAAAAGACCAATTACTTCAAATAACCCCACAAAAAGTAGTCTAATAGTGTTAAATCACAACTTCTTGGAGAATTCAATGTCACGATTTCTTGAAATAATCGAATTTCCAAACTTTTTTCGCAATAATTCGGTTGCTGTACGTGCTGTGGCCCACGTAGCCCGGTCTTCTTGGAGCCAGATGTTGTCAAGTTCAACTTCTTCCAATAGTGGCCATAAAAAGTTGGCTATTATCGATCTACAATATACCGCTCCCCATTGACAGTAACTGTGTCACCAGCTTCATTTCGAAAGAAGTGCAAAACGATGATGCCACCAGACCAAAAACCGCACCAAACTGTCAATTTAGGTGAATGTAATGGTTGTCCATAAATAATTTGTGGATTTTCTTCGCGTCAGAATCGGTGGTTCTGTTTAATTACCGCACCACTCAGATGAAAGTGAGACTCATCGGAGAAGATGATACCGCTGTAATCCTTATCGTTTTCTAGTTGTTCCAAAGCAAAATCAACAAATTGACGACGTTAAGCGTACCGAAATCTTTTAATGAAGATGGAGTCCAAACTACATATTTCAGATCAATAAGGATGCAGATGACATTTCCTATGCATTCCTGTTCTACAGGAGGTGAAGAAGGTCAGCATTCAGTTCTTGAGTGAAAACAATTTTATATGAAAGCAAGCACAAATCCTTTCTCAAAATCCGCCAGGTTGTGGTTTTAGACATCCATAATTCTTGAGATCGTCTTGAAACCAACAAATTGCTGTATTCAGCAACACTTGCCTCAACGGCAGCAATATATGCATAACTTCGATCGGTTTTTTGTCTTATTGGCCCTTGAATATTATATTAATAAAATGAGGGCTCGAAATTTTTAACATTTCGACGTGTAGTAAGCAAGCACAGGTGGACAATTATTAAGACCATAAAATAGCAGAAGCGCACGAAAAATTGCAATTGGAGAAAGATTATTTTGATAATAAAATTGAGCAATTTTTTCTTGCGTGTATCTTTGATGAATACAATGCAAAAAAATTAAAATCATAACCGAAAAATGACAATAAAGACACCTAGAAATCATATCATCCCTATGAAAAACCAGGTATAATATACGCACATAAATAGATTTCCCGCGGTTGGTATGAGTTAAAGGCGAGCGCATATGGCTAAAAACCTCTTGCCTAACATCTTTCCTTATTTGATGTCGATTTTTGTTCAACTCAAGATAGTTAGAGATTGTCATCAAGCAGTTTGTCAAATGACTAAGACGCTCGAATGAACCGAATGAATTGGTCAAAAAGTGCTGCCAGATTCAGATTAGGTCAGATTTCAGCTTGAGCTCACTCACATTCCACTACACTCCACCCCTGAAATACGTTCAAACAGTCACAGAACTTCAAATATTAAAACGAGAAAAAGTATACACTAGCAAAGCTCGGAGTATTGATTACAATTGTGCCGAAATCAACACGCTATTAAAAGTGAACACTTGTATTCATTGTTCAAATAGAAAAAAAAAATGTCAAATTAAAAAAAAAATATATTTAAATTTTTAACACTTACATTCATTGGCCACATAGAAGAAGAGTATGTGCAATTCTAAGCAAAGTTTATCGTTGTGACACCGCATGTATATAGCCGTACTGATCACTCAGTTTTTGAGACCTTAAATTTCGCACACGTCTTTCTGTTCCCAA
The DNA here is from genome assembly GCF_023373825.1 of Bactrocera dorsalis. Taxonomy (NCBI): domain Eukaryota; kingdom Metazoa; phylum Arthropoda; class Insecta; order Diptera; family Tephritidae; genus Bactrocera; species Bactrocera dorsalis. Next base: position 99,979,244 of record NC_064303.1, read on the forward strand.
GAAGTTACTTACTTGTCGGAATCAGCGATTTTGGACAACTATAGCTTATAGCTGCCATATAAACTGATCAATCAAAAATAAGCCCTTGTATAGATTTTTTTTTAGTTTCAAGAGATATCTTCATGCAATTTGGCACATATTATTATTTGAGGCAAAGCTATAATCTCCAAAAAAATTGTTCAAATCGGACCACTATAGAATATCTTTGCCATACAAACGTAACGTTTGAAAAAATCCTTGTATGAAAATACCTTTCATTTGAATAGATATCTTCTTGAAATTTGCCATGAATTATTTTCCAAGGTAGCGTTATAATCTCCAAAGAAATTGTTTATGTGAGTCTGCTGTATCATATAGCTGCCATACAAATTGAACGATCAAAATAAAGTCCTTGTATGGAAAACTTTTTTATTGGTCGAGATATTTTCACGAAATTGGCCACAGATAATTGCTCAAGAGAACTACACAATTTCCGAAGAAATTCTACTGATCGGACCTCTATAACATATAACTGCCATACATACTGAACGATCAAAATCAAGTCCTTGTACAGAAACCTTTACTATTCGTCAAGATATATTCACGAAAGTTGGCATATAACATTATTCTAGACAACGCAAATATCTCCGAAAAAATTATTCATATCAGACTACTATAGCATATAGCTGCCATACGAACTGATCGATAGAAAACAAGTTATTATATGGAAAACTTTTTTATTTGATGAGATATCTTCGAAAAATTGTGTATGTGTTATTGCCTAAAGGAATGGTATAATCCCCGAAGAAATTGTTCGGATCGGACCACTATAGCATATAGCTGCCGTACAAACTGAACAATAAAAGCAAGTCGTTGTAAGGAAAAGCTTTATATTTCACACGGTATCTTCGAAATTTGGCATACGTTAAATAAAATACGGATGCCGGTTATAACTTTAAGAAACTTTACATATATTTTTAAGCTTTAAATTAAGTCTTGCCGTAAAGTCCTCCAGATTTTGTATTTCGCACTTTAACACCAGTGGTATTCTTAAATTTTATATGAGTGCCATAAAGCTTCCAACCCTTAAGCCGCTTTCTCTCCTAACATTTTCTTATAGCCACTTCCAGTCAGTGCAGAAAAAGTCATAAATAATTTTTAACCCAGTTTCCAGCACATTATAAACGCACAAACGACACAAAGTAAATCGCCGCTGCATGTCACCATCGCATCCATAAAATAATCAAGAAAATACAAAATAATACAAAACTACAATATAATAACCGAGTGAATAAGACGTGTCCCTGCAACATTTGCGCCGACTTCCCAAATAAAAAAATGAAGTGACGTGCACTCATGCCGGTGTTTCCCGGCGCTTTCGTATTACTCATGCCGCCGCGTAGCGCTTAGTGGGATTTGGCACCAACTTAAATGGCAAATTGTGGGGTTTTTCATATTTTTATGGGAGCTGACCGCTTGCTTTAACTTTGCATTGTATATGTGTGCGTATGTGCGTTTATATCAACGACGTCATATCCTGTCCGACATTTAAGCGTCAACGCGACGACCCTTACCGCCACTTCCTTCCTCTTTCAGCACACGCGTTGAGCGCTTTGTGTTGTCAGCCGCTTATATGTATATGTGTGTGTTTGTGTTAGCATGCAGTCGACAATTTAGTAAGTGTTTTATTATTATTTCATAGTTTTTTCTTGCCATTGTATTACACTTGATTTCTTTTGCTCTGCTCAGTGACCCGAATCCAGCATTGTTTTGCGGCTGTAATGCCGGCATTCTCCGCACCAATGTGGCAATATGGTAGCTATAAATGTATATATATGCATGTGTGTATATATACAAATGTATGTATATATATATACATATATAAATGTATGTGCATGAGCGAAGTGGTTTCTTAGCTGTCGTCCAGTTGGTCATTCGCTACTCTTCAACCATCGCGTGCGTTTAAATAGCTGAAAGACGCGCAAGAAGGAGAAACATTAAACTATTTGCCAGCCGTTTCTTAATCTTTCGTACTCGTATATATTATACACCGGCTTGTTTGCTTCTTTATTGACATACACATAGTTTACTTGATGTGAGCGCTAAATGGCGCGAATATTACTTGCAGCCGCAAAATTTTATGCAAGAATTTTCATGAAAATTCATAAAAATAGTTGCTTAGTTGTAGTTGTTGTCATTTTGCAAAATAATAGTAATCTGCATATATGCATGTTTCCGCCATTTTATTTTTCCGCTGCAATAAGAGAACGCAGCACCACGTACAACATGGCGTATACGCAATTTCAGGTTATTAGTGAAAAATGCATGCAATTAACACGCTTCCGTTGCGCAGCGACACACACACGCCAGTAAACCACAAATCTCAGCAATTTACCATACACACACACACACACAGGTATAAGCACGCACTCCCACGTAGCTACGCCGGCATGCATCCGTTCAAAGATATCCATGTGCTCATAATAGCACTTCCGGTTATTCAAAGCAAAGCATTGCCGGCAATAAAACAGCTGACCTCAATTGCCATTTGTCGCCAACGCAGTAGCCACCAGCAATTGCACACATATACACACATATACAAGTAAATTTGAACGGCTGATGTTGGCTTACGCTAATCTTAGCTGCGTGTGCTCTCTCACGCTCTCTTTCTCTCTCTTTGTGTATTTAGCAAAAGTCATTTGCCATTGCTGCTAAGTAAAATTGCATGAATAATTGCTCTGCTACTGAAATACTGTTGGCGCTGTGAATTACCACGATGAAGTGGAAAGCGATAGAGTTTTTGCGTATGAATCGGGGTTAATGTCACGGAAACATGTGAATACTCCTGTTAGTTGCGGTTCGCGGCGGATATAATGAATAAAACTGAAAAAATTGATACACTCGCAGGGAGAGATGCATCCGTTCATATTAATATATGCCCTAAATTCTAGGTGTTATACCATATATCAATTGTATGTGGATGTTTGGATGTGGATAGAGTAGGGATATTAGTAGTGTAAACGAACCAGTAATAACTGTTTATTAATTACAAAGTCTTAGTGCGAATGCGACCGATTTGCTTTTGCATCATGATATTGCAAAAATAAGAGAGAATACGTCTATAGCGGAACCGTTGCCATCACAGGAGTCATGCTGTAAGTGAGTTAGTGGTAGTCTTCTATGTCTTGGTTTAGACTGACAGACCACTGTAATGGCTTCCAAGCAGAATTGGCAGCCATCAAGGTAGCAACAGATGTACTGCTCCGTATTGCGGCTTCTTTCAAGAAGGTATGCATCCACTCCGATTGCAGAACTGCTACATATGCCTTGAGCTCGCTTCCTGTGAACTTAATGCTTGTCAAAGAATGCATGAGCTCACTAGCAGTAGCATTAAGCAATTTCTCTGTTAAACTTGGCTGGAAGCCCCAAAGCAGAATCGAAAATTGTAGAGACTATGAGCTCATAAGAAGAGGCACGCATACCGAAGTTCGACCAATATAGGAACGAAAAGTATAAGAACGAGCGAGGGTTCCCCTACCTTCGTAGGATTAGCGCGAGCTCATCAATCAGTGATCAGGAACTAACACTTATGACGTCGCGAAAGTCTTCTGACCCAAAATGAAACGTAAAAGGAACTGCAAACTCTTGGCAAGGCTGACAACGCCATAAAATGAGGCATCTTAACTGAAAACTGTTCCTTTAGCACCCTTACGGGGAGGCTAAAGAATTTAGATGACGTAACTTGTCATTTTTGGGAGTCTCTAGACGTTTTGTCGATAGACGACGGTCTTTCTGATCCATAACTAGAAGTTCTGGGCATCACAATGGACAGCGTCTTTAGCAGTCCCAGCAGGTTTATTCATAGCTTCACAAAAAATCAGCCTACTCGTATTTACCGAATCTAGCTCAAGTTAATTGATATTTTTCACATCGACTTCAGTAATGGCTTCATATTGTCTTCCTTCTGATATTAATTTAGCGTCTCGGAGTTGTGATTTGACGGCATTTAATTATTCGAATAACCCATTAAGGAGCTTTAAAGTAAATCCTTATTTTTTCCCATTTATTAAACCGGCTTCTTAGTCAAGCCCTCCCTCTTTATAATCTTTGAAGACTTTACGAAATTCTGCTAATAATATTGTATCGGACAAAGAAGAAGAATAACACATTAATTACCAAGGTATATGAACTTAATAGATAGAAACATAGTCCTGCGTACACTACTTCGGTTACGATGGCCGGCGTATTGAAATCTAGATTCATTCATGCACATATAATATATAGTATATATGTAATAGAGGTTTGCACCGGTCAAGCACAACTCGGCTTATTTTGACGCTACAACAAGAACATCTATTGTGTTCTCTCCTCTATCACATATACTCCCAAAGTTCCATTATTCTGTTGAATTCCTGGAACTTTCTGGGCACTATGAAGGTGATGTGATTCTTATCCAGACTGCGCTTATATATTGCTATACAATCTCGAATTAGGTGCTCAAGAGTCTCCGAGTTTCATGTCGCAAAACCAGCATTATGTAGAAAAGACTATGCCTAGTTTGGACAATAGTCTCATGAGTCTGTAGTGCCTAGTGTAGAAAAAGACTAATAGACGTAATTCGCCTCTGGGGAGGTTTATTATGTTTTTAACCTTGTTAGGTTGTAACCTCCCATTAGCAACTTTGCATGGGGTATAGCTATCGCTGCCAATACCTTCTTTGCCCCCTCTCTCCTCCATGTAAAGCAGCTCCTTCTGGTTCCTTCATCTTAGCAGCCGCAACAGAGCGGGTGAGTTCGTCGGCAAGTCTCGGAACTCAGCTCAGGTGTACACGGTTGTAAACTGATGGGATTTTCAAATATTCAATGCACTTTTTCACTATTTGATCTCTTAGTCTGAGATCGCTTTAAACACCACTTGACCATCGTTGAGTAAGACGATACGCTGGTTGTGAGAGTTGAGCTGGAGATTAATTTCTACACACAGACTTATAGAAAATACTTCTGCTTATAATATGCGAAAAAAAATCTGCTTGAGACATGTAGGAAAACATTCTATGGGTAAGGAAAGTTTGGTGTGGGATCCTGCAACAATACCTGCACGATTGACTTTCGCTATTTTCAAACCGCTTAATTATACTGCCCCTCAGTAGTAGGTCAAGCGTGGCACCATTACAGTTAGTCTTACCGCCGAGAGTAACTTTAAACTTTTTTGTAAAGTTTAGCATTTTTGTAATGCTGTCTCTCGGAAAGATGATCAGTGCAGTATCTTCACCTAAGGTCTCCATTTGTTGAGACGTATTATCTTGATTTTTCCATACCTTTCTGCTGTCACGTCTGGTAGGCTTGATTACTATATAGAGCGGCATAAAAAGAAACCTATTTGTTTTCCACAATAATATGTAATATGTACCCCTCGGTCTATAAGTGGAATCGGGTTACTCTAGGTATCGTTAGAAAGATAAGATTTCTTACTAAAAAAATTTCTCAAATAAATGAATAAACATGGAAATAAGAACGCTATCTGAATAATTTGAGCCCATTGAGCTTCTAGAGTATCTAAAAAGGACAATCGCTGTATTTCTTTTGATTAAAAATAATTTCAAACCTAAAACTTTCTAGCGCTTAAACCAAAAATTTTAAATAATTAACTAATTGAAAGAATTTTCCAACGCGTTAAGGAGCTAAAAATGCACAACAATACCCATTAACCTTGAAGACTTTTATAGTAAGGCGTGAAAGCCACCACCACAACTACACTGCATATAGCTCAACTAATAGATAGTTGATGGTGAGAAATTTACACAAACCCTACAAAAACTACTCAAACTACGAGTACCTCAAGTAATACAAAGGGCTGTCACTAACACACATACGCGTATAGGTGCAGCGTAGTATTGACTTTCGACACAACACCATAAGATATCGATTAAAGACAGTCGCAAGTGGTTATGGTGGAAATGGACGTAAGTGACACACACACACCGTGGTTGAGTTCTTGTCAGCAACTTTTAACAGTGGCGATTGGATAAACATATATGAATAAATATATGAGTTGTAGAAGGCGAGGCACATGGCAAAAAGAACGTGTCCGTGCTTAAGCAATTACAGAGTTCAATGGCAGCGAAATGCAAATATTGGGAAGAGAATAATAAATATGAAAATAATAACAATAATAATATAATTGACTTACTTACAATCGCCAGTTTGTGCCGAAGCGAGTTATGGTATTTATTAAAGCAATGAAATATCAAATTTTTTTCATAGTTGAATTTTTCATATAACAAAAAAAAAAACAAAAAATTTATTAATGTTCACTCAAAAAGTCCTTACTTAAATCTAAAAGTTTCGTAAAAATTGAAAGGAAAACTACTCTTCTTAGTATTTTTATCTTCGATTTCGAATCAAGTTGCATTGCCTGAGCACTACTTTAGAGGAGGAGAGAGGAAGCATGAAGACAAAAGAAAAATGCACGCAAATTGCTGAAACTGCGCATAACGGTTTCGATCAAAGCACAGTAGCTCTTGGTGTGGTTTCCGCCAATTTCCCTCACGTTTTGCTTTTCAACCTTAACTGCCTTGCAATGACAACATTTCGTTGATTGGCGAGGCGATTATGGGCGCTTCGCGTGATCAAGGCTATTTTCAATTAGCCATGAGTTTAAAAACAATGTCTTTCACTTTAAGCTAAGTGCTTTGTTGTCTGCTGAAATTCACTTATCTAACAATTACTATACAGTAATGCTTAAGGGTCTGTTGTTGATAAAAATTACATTTGAGGAAGGACCAAATATAATCTCAAACTCAAATAATGTTAATGTCGGAAAGAATGAAACCATAATAGACTTCGAGTTTATAAGCAGAAGCCTTGAGATACAAATCAGAATTGAGACTCACAGAACTAGCACTAGTAAAGACACAGGGCTCAACCGTTCCGAAGATGGTCAGCTAACCGGTTCGAACCCAGATTTTTATCCGGTTCCCTTATATCGAGCTGCTGATGAGTGCTCTCAGAGAGCAGAAGTGAAGTCGAGTAGAGAACCGTTCGGCTGTCTGCAGCTCCCCGACGTCAAACCTTCCTTGTGTTTGTTGACGTGTGTTTTTTGCTGCACAGAGGCGGGTGCGAATCTTAGGTACAACAAGATAGTGGTCCGAGTCGATGTTAGGACCTCGGAGCGTTCGCACATCTAGAACACTGGAGACAAGTCTTCCGTCTATCACAACATGATCAATCTGGTTGACAGCCAGGTAGCTTGGTGAATTTTCCTAGAATCTAGTTCTACAGATAATCATATTTCGGGCCCCGGCGCAGTCGAGCATCCTCAACTCATTTGGCGATCCTCCTTGAGGCTGAATTTAACGACTGTTTTGCCAAAGATACCTTCCTTGCCCCCTGGCGTTAAAGTCGAAAACACGATTTTAAAATTGTGGCGGGGGCAGCTCTCATAGGTGCGCTCCAAACGCTCATAGAAGGCATCTTTGGTCATATCGTCCTTCTCTTCCGTCGGGGTGCAAATCAGTAATATGTTGAGGAACTTTGCTTTGATGCGGATTGTGGCTAGAGGTTCAACTACCGGGGTGAAGAACAATTCTCGGCGACGGAGTCTCTCTCTCACCACGAATCCCACACCGAATTTACGCTCTTTTATATGACCACTGTAATAAATGCCGCAAGGACCTACTCGCCTCAGTTCTTATCCCGTCCATAGCATTTCTCGGATGGCGCTGATGTCAGCCTTCAATCTAACGAGGACATCAACCAGCGGGGCAGCTTCCTAATTTAGGGACCGAATCTAGGTGCATACTCTCAAATCTTAATTCTTAATTCAATTGCTATGGTCGGTATCAAAAGGGGGGTCTCTCATCCGAGGTTGTTTACACTTTTTCATGGGGGGCGTTTTTTAGATGGCGAATCCCAAACCCAGCGCACAACCCTGTGGAGGAGATGTTTTACCTTCTCACTTTAGCTCGCTTTCAAACGGATGTTCTTTGGCTACCCTGAGGATACTTGGTTTAGGACCGGAAGTCGTGAGCTACTTGAGCTACTTGATGTAACAAATCGCTTAATCCTTAACTAAACAGAAACCCTCAGAAAGCAACACCGCAACAGGTTTTTGAGTAGGTTTAACTTTCAGCGCTTTCCAAAAATATCATTCCCATAAGCCGAATAAGTGCCGCAAGCCAAAACATACTCTAACAGACTGCTGGTACTGTATATACGACATATTATGTGCCCACTCTTTTACTACTTCTCTTCTTCCCTTTATACTTTTAGAACTGGCATCATCGCTTGCAGGGCGTCGCACAACTTGAAGAAGCGCTACGCAACTCCGATACACTGGCACTGGTACTGCCATGTTTGGATAGTTTACTACGCACTTTGCTCTCCTCCGAACGTAATCCCGATGTGGCGGAAGCCAAGAAGCAGCTACTAATCAATCTCATAACACGTTTGCCACTGGACAACTTGGAGGAACGCGCAACACAAATAATGACCGGGCTATGTCGCCAGGGTGGCGCTGGCGCGAATCGCGTATGCAAAGCGTTGATGCATCGCTTGCCGGCGGCGTCGATTGTACTCAAATTGCTGTCGCAAGAATTTTTACATGCAAAGAGCTCAAGGGTAAGTGCAACAAGCAACAAGCAAGCCACAAAGGAAACAAGTGCAAACCTGCCTACTGACCGACGTGTCGGTCGGTCGGTCGTCTGCTGACCGCAGCAGTGCTTTGAGAAATTATGAAATGCCTGCATATATTAGCAAGTTCAGCTGGCCCAGTTGCTGGCAGCGCAATTGGTCGGCGCTGTGCCCATTGCTGGCGATTGATGCGATTGTGGTCACTTTGTATTGGCAAGAATTGCTGAACTTCCGTTCTTCTTTTTAAACACCACCATTTATTTCATATTTCTTACCGTCTCTTGTTTTACTTTGTTGCGCTATTTCTCGACTATTTAATTACTGACCGCTACCGTATTGATGGGGCTATCATGATTGCAACACAAATATTCATTCATACTCTTTTTCTCTTTCCTACTCGTTGCATATAGTTCCGCGAACACGCGCTACAAATGGTCATGTACGCACTTACGACCTTTCCCAGCACCTGCTTCGACACGAAAACCTGCGTCACGCAGGCCACCTATGCCGCCTTGAATCGCAAGCGACGCGTACGTCAAGCTGCACTGGATGTGCTGGCCATTTTGGGACAAATAACCACCGGACGAGCTGTGCTCGATGTGGTGCAGGACTTAGCCGCCGAAAGGGATGACGGTCCGGCGTTGCTTTCGGCTGTGCGTACGCGGCTCTCGCGCAAGCAAATGCCGATCATCGGCGCCGACGGACAAGTGCAATATGCGCTGCGTGTACCCTCGCCACATTCGGCGGAGGCAGCGGACGCGGCAAACGGTCAAATGGGTGCTGATATTGAGTGGATTGTGGCGGGTGTGGGCTCCGTTTCGCCGGGTTCCCTAAAGCGCCGAGGTTCGCGGCGCAGTTTTCGCTGTTTGCCAACACACTGCATTTCGGATGTGGATGGCATAGCCATGGGCACGCCGTGTGGCAGGTGAGTTCAGTGATGTTATTTTCCACTTTTTTTAATAAATACATTTTTTTTCAACGCAGCTTTCGTATGAACGATGGCGATGGTAAACGTAGACATGCTTTTCAATCGCCACCTGATGTTTATAGCAATTTTCGGGACTCTTCGGCCAGCAACAATGTAAGTACTCATTTTTTTAACGCTGTAGATCTTTGGACGATTTTCTGCACATTTTTATATCAAATTTCGTATATTTTATGAAGGGTGATCCATTTCGAGGTTTCTCCTTAAAAAGAAACATAGAAAGATCATCTGTTGAGTCCAATTTTCGATGACTCGTTCGATCATTTCGACTGGTAACTAATTAGTCGGTTATCGCTATTAATATGCCTCTACTTAGATCACCCGTTATGTATAGTATATATCGCTCATTTGCTGCAAGACCGGCATAAATCAAAAAACGTGATTTTTGAGTTAATGCTGCAGAATTGTTCGTTATATCATACTTCATGTTGAGTGAAAAATTCATATCAATACCTCTTATATACTCACCGTGTAAGGTTGTAGTCAGTTGAAAACTTTAAACGCGTTTTCCGGAAAATCGATTTTTTTGACTTATGCCGGTCTTGCAGCAAATGAGCGATATAGAAACAAATATAAATGATTATAAATGGCAAGCGAATATTCGATTAATGTTCTGCTAATCGGGTTAATAACCCATGCAATTAGTCTAGTTTCAGCCAAAGCAGGTCAATTGAATACTAGAATTGTGCCAAAACGATTATTAACCGTTATGGACGTTCATTGCGCTTTTCGTGACTTGACCACAGTCAAGCTGTTCCAATTGCCCCTACTACGTGTACTAACCTGATTCAAAAATTGCTTCCATTTATTTTATAGCACAAATGATTCATCTGCAAGATATACATATATACATAATATTCTATATATATATATTCTATATATCTATATACACACACAGGGAAACTTTCAGTATTTCCTATGCACTACATAAATTTTAAATAATGTAGCAACTTCCATATGTCCATATTTGAGTTATCTAGTTATTGTGTGGCGGGTCAACTAGTATTAGCTTAACCTAAAAATTATTAATTTAACACTGTATGTGTATGTGTGTGTGCAATATAAACCTTATACTTCACTTTAAAAATGTCTCCGTCCAGCTGACAAATGGACTGTGACCTGATAGCGAAAGTGATTTGGTATGAATTATAAATTATAATATCGATTTAATTGGAAGAGTGACAGGAATGTCACATTCTAAGTACATTAGGGTGGGTCAGAGGAAAAATTTTAAATTTGAAAATTATTTTTCTAGTGTTTTAAAGGCATAATTGCCGTTTATGGTGAAGAATCAAGTACTTTCTACTGAGAAAAATTTCGTAAAAAAAGGGGAAAGCCCGGGACTTATATATACATTTTTTACTATGAAAACAATATCTGATTTTATGGCCTTCCGACCCAGGAAATTATAACGGTATCTCTTTTGTTTCAGTAATAAAAAAATTATTCTTCATATTTTAAGATTTTTTTAATAAAAATATGTGTTATTATATTTATTTTATATTCAAAGTTTACGCTTATTTTTATATGAAAATATTGAAAAATAATCCTTAATATATTAAGGAAACGACTGACGCGCTGTTGCTAACTGGGCTATAACCGCGTAAGCCATATCTACGCCAGTGAAGAAGAAAAATAAATTATTTATGGCTATGGCTCAAAATTTTCTAGTTCTTCTTGAGTTTTTCAATATAATCGTGCCTTAAAATTTGCAAGTCCGCAGTTCGAATTATAATTAATTTCATTCACTCAATCAGATATTATTATTTGCCACTTATGTCATTCTTTTTTAATTATTCCTTTAACTAACACAACAAATGTGTCAGATGTGTGGTAGTGTGTGAAATTCTTGGAAAATTAAATTAGCTGTAACTCTCAACAATACAAGAGATAAGACACAACCAAGCACACACACCCCCAACAGTTCAAAACAAGCCAGCAAGCAATCGTACTAACTTACAAATGATACTTTCTCACTGTACTCTAACTCGACCGAAAAGTATAGATAACTAGTTCGAAAGATAGAGAACAATTTTAAATATCTAACAAAATTATAAGGCTTTAATAAACTAATAAAACTAAATAGCCAAAGCAGTTTATTGATATTCAAGTGTAGGATTTTGTCATGAACGTATCAAAGTGGCTTATATATCTTCAAACTCTATTGGGTTCAGTTCTAAAGATGGTTATAACCACATGCTAGTTAATAATAAATAAATAATACCAGAAAAAACCTTAACTTCGTTTGCACTAAAGCTATAAAACTCTTTAAAAATACAAAAGGTTCCTTAAAGAACTTGATTTTAATCGGTCAGTTTGTGTGACAGCTATATGCTATAGTGATCCGATCTGGAAAATTTTTTCAGATATCGTAGCGTTTTCTTAAAAAATAACTTATGCCAAATTTCGTGAAAATATCTCGTTAAATTAAAAATTTTTCCATACAAGGACTGGATTTTGATAGATCAGTTTGTATGGCAGCTATATGCTATAAAAATCTGATATCAGCGATTCCGACAAATGAGCAGCTTCTTGTAGAAAAAAGAATGTGTGCGAAATTTCAGACTGATATCTCAAAAACTGAGGGAATAGTTCGCGTATATTCAGACATTAATTAACTCAGCTTGCTACGACATTTTTTGGCATTACAAACTTCAATATAGGCGGTTCATTAATACAGATAATAATCGAAAGACTACTCAAAATTTTAATTTATGGTCAAAATTGCGGCATCCCAAAGATAGTCGTGGAAAATGAACTTTGTAGAGTGGCTTAAAAATCTATGAAAAATCGTATTGCTTCAATAATTACCTAAGAAATGTGACTCTGAAAACAACGTTTTGAGAAAATCGATTTTACATAAAGTTCAGGGAATTCTAAAAAATATCTTCAAACTCCGAAATTTTTCGTCGGACCAACTTCAAATTTTCGGATAATATTCTCAAAATTATGTACATCGAATATATTTAATAAAAACATGATTCCTTAAGATCCACATCTTGACATAACCCCTTAATTTTACTAGATTTTTCTTCCAACTATTTGGAGCTGATCGAAAATCAGACAAAATATATATCGCATATCATCATCATGTGAAAAATACTAGCAAAAAAAAAAAGCTGGTCACCTGAGTAGTTCGAATGTAAGTAGTTACTAGTTTCAAAGTGGTACACAACTAGCACTTTTCGCTGCAGGCACAAATCAACTTCCTAACTCTTACATATATCTATTAAAATCCAACCACCAAATCATAGCAACATTTCTAAACACACTTTAGGTGACTGTAAACTATCCCAACACCTGATTAATGCTGTTAACAAAGTATTAAACCCACTAACCACTCACACACCCACCCACAATGGCGATAAATACCCACACAGTCGTGTAAATTTTTTAATATGTGTCTGAATGTCTATTTGGAGAAGCAGCTGATAGACAACTGACGTGCTAATTTACCAAAAGGTTATATACTTCCTATATAACCACATAGCTCCGTGCACATATATGTATATATGTATGTAAGTGTGCGGAGGAACAGAGTTTGTTTATATGCCGTTGACTGGGACGCGCCTGCAGACAGACAGTTGCTGTTCGGCTTTTGTTGTCTAAGGTTTGCAGCGAATTCGCACGGAAACGCGCGACTGAACTTTTGCAATAATAACAAGAATAAGAAGGAAGTGTTGTTTCTGTGCTGCAGTATTGTTGTGCCGGTTTAGTGAAGACATTTTAATTATTTTAATTACAATTAAAATTTATTGCAATAAATGGTTTTGCCATTTCTAATTGATCCCAAGTATAGCAGACGAAAAATGGTCGATATTTATCAAGCCTTTCCGATGTTCAATCTGGTGCCAGCAAATTTTAAGGCGTGGGTGAGTGATGATATTAAGAGTGTTAACTGTATACTAACAAAAGTAACGGTGGAGAAGTGGGAGAAAATGCACAGCTGCTTTATTGTTGATTTTATGGAATATAATACTGGAAATTATCACACCTGATAATAAAGGATCAACAATGACGTCATAAAAATGTTATAATACTTTATAATGAATATAAAAATTATTGAATATAAAAAACAAGAAAAAACGTTGACTTTGCTTGCACCGAACTATAATTTCTTTCAAAAATACAAAGAGTCCTTACAAGAACTTGAATTTGATCGAAGAGTTTGTATGACAGCTATATGCTATAGTGGTTCGATCTGAACAATTTCTTCGGAGATTGTATCACTGCTTTGGCGAAAAACATGTGCCTAATTTTGTGACGATAGCTTGTCAAATAAAAAAGTTTTCCATACAAGGACACGTTTTAATGGATGAGTTTATATGGCAGCTATATGCTATAGTGGTTCGATCTTAACAATTTCTTTGGAGATTGTACCGTTACTATGGATAATAATATATGCCAAATTTTGTGAAGATTTCTTACCAAATAAAAAAGTTTTTCATACAAGGACATGATTTTCATCGATCAGTTTATATGACAGCTATATGTTATAGTCATCCGATCTGAAAATTTTCTTCAGAGATTGTACCGTTGCTTTGGCGAAAAATATGTGCCTAATTTTGTGACGATAGCTTGTCAAATAAAAAAGTTTTCCATACAAGGACACGTTTTAATGGACGAGTTTATATGGCAGCTATGCGCTATAGTAGTCCGATCTGAAAAATTTCTTCGCTGATTACATAATTGTCTTAGGAAATTATGCATGTCAAATTTCGCGAAGATATCTCTTCAAATAAAAATGTTATCTATACAAAGATATGTTTTTAAACGAAGACTTTATATGATAGCTATATGCTATAGTAGTCCGATCTGAAAATTTTCTTCAGTAATTACATTATTGTCTTAGGAAATAATGCATGCCAAATTTCACAAAGATATCTCGTCAAATAAAAAAGTTTTCCATACAAGTACTTAATTTCGATCGCTCAGTTTGTATGGCAGCTATGTACTATAATTGTCCGATCTGAACAATTTCTTCGGATATTGTACCATTACTTTAGACAATAATCCGTGCAAAATTTCATGGCGATATCTATTTAAATAAAAAAGGTTTTCATACAAGCATTTCATTCCGCTCGTTCAGTTTATATGACAGCTATGTGCTATAGTGGTCCGATAATAGCAGTTCCGACAAATGAGAAGCTCCTTTGGTTGCAAAGTATCTGTGCAAAATTTCGGTTCCATATTTCAAAAACTGAGGGACTAGTTCGGGTGTAAACAGACAGGATACAAGACTAAATCGACCTAGTTCGTCATGCTCATCATTTTTTATATTATTAACTTATATAGGGTTTTCAAATTCAATTCTAGGTGTTACAAGCTTCATTACAAACTTAATACACCATTTTCAGTTTATAAATATTTTCTCTTACTCATTTTTGCTTTAAATTTTCAGAACGACCTGCATTCGCACAATTTCCAACACATACTCGGCAGCAATTTGCCTGTGCAATATGGCCAAACCACAAAGAAAACCGCAAATGGTGAGTAGTCTTCGAAGATTCATGTCACTGCGAATCTCGTACAAGCATGCGTCTTGACATTTGCATAGTGAAACAAATGTGGCGGGCGAAATTTCCATGCAATGACCTACATATTGGCGGCTAATAGCTTTTATTCATTGCTATCAATGGCTTTCTGTATGCATATTATCAGCGGTTTATCGATATTTCGGTTTTCATTACCAACACACAACCTTTCACGAACACGTTTTATGCTGATACCCTCCACCGGGTGGGTTGTTTATCATGACGTTGACCTAACAACGCCCGCATAAATATTTATGCGCGCTCGTAAATATCAGCCGACGCCATACATAACGGTGCATTTGTTTATTGTTTGCTTGACTTGTACAGTTATTTCATATTGTGTTTATGCTAAGGTATATGTATATGTGGTACATAGAATTATATCGTTTTTTGTCCCGCTTTGCAGCCGACTACAGCAACTACATGAGCCGACGGTTGGTGGCCAAATCCTGCTCGGACTCCTCCATGGAAGGCAGAAGCTCCGATAGCAATTACACCAGCAGCAGCGGTGGCGGTGGCAGTGGCACTGGCTGCAAGTCTAACGGTGTTGGCGATGTGGGTGTTGGTAATGCAGCGACCAACGACAACTGCACGGGCATCAGCGGCCGTTTCACACGGCAAACGGTGAACTCACGGTAATTTCCATTAAATTTGCAGCAATCCGCAAACTTTCACAAAACTAATGCGCTTTAACTTTATTTACATTTGTGTACATCTCACTGGCATGCAACAACGCCTACTGCACGTGCAGGTTCCCAGCCATGGAGCGCATGGATGTGAACAACTCGTACAAGCGCGTCCACAAGCCACCCACGTATATGGGCGGCATGGGCGCTTATGCGCAACTGCAGCAGCAGCAAATCAATATGAGTTCAACGTATCCGAAAATTAACTATGTGAACGCACAACAACAACAGCAACACCAACAACAGCAACGCAAGAGATCCCAGCAACAGCATCAGCGGCACACACAGCAATCGACGCTGGCGCAGCCTGTTGTGGTGGGCACGCGCGCGGTGCCGGCGGTGCGCGGTGGAGGCGGCGGCGTTTATGCTCCAGGTGCGCCTGTTTATATGCAATACATAATAAAATAGTTGTTAATGTTGTACTTTCCTTTGCCAAAATAGATAATTTCCGTTCTGCTGAAAATTCTCCAAAGGAGCATAACAACAACAACCTAACACCGAACAACAATAACAACGCGCATACAGATTTGGACGGCACCTACACGATTTACACAGCCATAGACAATGGCGGCGGCACGCCTACGCCACAGGCAAATCAGCAGCAACAAAAACAACAACAACATGTACTGGCAACAGCAGCAAACGGACGCCGTTTCGTGAATGTGGAAAAGTTTGTGATGCAAAGGTGAGTTGTATGGAAAATTTGAGGGAGAAAAACAAAAGATTTTAAGGAAAAAGCACAAAAATATGTGTTAGTAAGCGAAATAGCATAAATTTATATGTGTGTGTATGTGTAGTCGGTTACCATATATATTTAGTACATATATATACATATATAGACTATATACTCTGTTCGAATTCAATGCACTGTGCAATCCCGCTTTGTGTGCAACACCAACTTTGCCAGTATGTGTGGTTTGTTTTTGTTGCTTTTGCAGATTTCTGCAAGATAATTGCAAAACTTTTGAATAACGAAGTTCAGGGAAGCAACGCCCTTTAAGCATTTGCACGCCAACTGCTTGAATTCGCCATTAAAAACTTTGCAGTTCTATAAAGCACTCAACTTGTTGCATACTTTTAGGTGCTTCATGTTTATGCACGCTTAGACTGCCCTCTTAATTGAAGCTAATCAGGCGTGTAGCGGCAGTAACTGAATGAAAATTGTGAAAAACAATAAATATCTACTAATGAGTTAACTGAACTGCTGGAAAAGACTTAAACTAAATTATTTTAGAAATTATTGGTAAATGATATTTTCTTCAATTTCACAAAATCAAAAAAATGTTAATGCAATTTAGATGTTATGGTTAAAATTCTAAATGACAAGAAACATTCTAAACTGTTAGTAGTTATATAAGCCGCTAAATATTTCAAAAAGCTTCATCCAGGTCCTTCTCCACCAGATCTCTTCAACGGAGTAGAGGTCTTCCTCTTCCTCTACTTCCCCCGGCGGTGAAAAGCTTAACATACGAAAATAACTCTCTAATTCTAACAGCTATGTTAAGTGAGGTTATAAGGTGGATTCTAACAGAGATCTCACTAGGACTTAGAACGCTGTCCTGTTGTGTTACCTAACGTTCTTAAGAACCTTTCAAATCGAAACAGCGCTTCGAACCTATCACAAATTCGTTGAGACGGTTCATATCAGTTCCTGCTATGTATTCTTGTTCGCAGAAGGTAAGACTACCGAGATGTTTCAACTTCAGTTTTCCTACATGCAGCCTCTGCAACTTGCGTTCGTCAAGATTTTTAGGCCCATGTATAATATCTAGTAAGAACTCCTACGATTTCGGCAAGATGAGCTTTGCTAAGGGTAAGTAGTACAGAAGACATCTTGCGTTCTACTCTGGACCAAAAGCCGCAGACAGAGCGTTGTCGCCCAGCGTCTGCTAAGCGCATGCGAGGACCATTGATATATTGCTAGAAAGAAAGACGCCAGTGCAGATCCAACTCGATCTCATTCCGATGTGAGTGGGACAAGGGTGTCCCCACTGACTATTTCGACAGCTTTACAATGACCAGCGATTCCACTATCACTAAGCACCCGAACGAGTCTGGTGATAAAGTAGCTTGATGCCATTTTTAGTGAAGACAAACACTTGCTGACAAGCTGGCGAGCTCATCGCTAGCATTGCTGCTCTGCTGTGGGAGTGAATGCAAATTTCCGTGAAAGAAGCCACTTTTCGTAGCAATATGTCTACCGCCACCTTAATAACAGCCACGTCTGCCTGAAAAAGACTACATAAGTTCTGGTGAGGTAAAATGGACTTTGGTAGCTTCTTATTTTGACAAAAAATAGCGAAAAGATCTAAAATTTATCCAGGTCCAAACAGATTAACTATGAAAATCATAAAGATTTCGGAGAAATTCTGCACATATTGTTTTTTTAGAATTATTTAGGGCCTTTCCTCACTAGATTGACATTGCTTGCACCGAAAAACTGTTGAAATGCTAATCTAAGGGGCAAAGACCAAATTGGATCCATTACGATCGTTCGCTACGTTCCCATTCTACTGATAGCGGGGCTGTGAAGACGTTCCTTGTTGTTCTCGGGCCAAAAAGATACTATGACAGTCCATGAACCGGTAGTGGCCGAGCGCTGGTCAAGTTTCCGCAAACCTCGGTTCTCCAATGGTAGAACACACGAGAAGGGGGAGCCTCGGTCCGTTCCCATTCTACTGATAGCGGGGCAATGATGTTTCTTACGTAATGATGATGTCGATTGGGACAATGTCTGTTAGAACTTCCCCAACTAGGAGGCCAGCCTTATCGAGGGCAAAGCTCATTAGATCTCTTACGATCGATCTTGGGCTGGAAAGATAACCGATGCGGCTAAGCACTGGTCAAGCTTTCACAAACCTCGGCAATTGAATGGTAGAACACACGAGAAGGGGCAGCCCCCATACGTTCCCCTTCTATTGGTGGCCGGGCTATGATTACGTTCCTGTGGCTTTTCACAAATTGACTCAATGTCATTGAGAACAAGATTGAGCATTCCCTAACTAGCTCTGAATGCACAGTTAGTCAGTTCAGGGCTGTTATCAGAATAGTTTGACCGTCTGTCCGTCTATCTGTCCTTCTAACCTTCCTTCTTACCTTCCTTCTGTCTGTATATATGCGAACTAACCCCTCAGTGAGATTAGGTCGTAGGGTTGATCCCAAAAAAATCGATGGATCTCACTTGGAAAGATATTTTTCCTTTATGTTACCCAAAAACTCCCTGAAATGCATCACCGATGAACCGTTTAAGCTCACCGCTAATTTATTAAGGCTGTCAATATCAATTCCAACCACTTCGCTAGGTTCTCCAAAGGTGTGTCTAGCTAAGTCTAGCAAAAGCCGAGTATTAGAAGAGAGTGTGACAGGATGGTTCCACCACGCCTTCCTCCATACAGTTTTGGCAAAGAGCCTCTATCAAAACTGAAACTGGCGTTGATAGAGAGTTCCTGACTATTTACTCCTCCCCCTGCTCGGTAATCTGAT
This sequence comes from Bactrocera dorsalis, assembly GCF_023373825.1. NCBI lineage: Eukaryota > Metazoa > Arthropoda > Insecta > Diptera > Tephritidae > Bactrocera > Bactrocera dorsalis. The sequence goes on from NC_064303.1 coordinate 99,998,541, forward strand.
AAATCTGGGTGCCCGAATAAAGAGCACTATTTTAGGTGAATATTTCCAAGCATATTTTTTGAACCGTAAACAGTAAAAAATAAATTAAGTAACCATTTAATATAATGCAGCTTTATTGCAAATCACGCATGAAACTGAGGTAGCCCGTAACATGTGCGGCAAAGCGATTAAAATATCAAAGAAATGTTTCATATTACCGTTATATTGATAGGCATGTCCATCAGGCGGTCAACAATTTCAATTGACCCACATTAAACACAAAACTTTAACCGCATATTAATTGCCTTGCCGGCTGACCGGCCACTTTCAAATGCCACATGGGCTGTCACTCACTGCCGCAATGAAAGTAATACCCTACCATAACAGTAAACTCAAACGCGGGTGGAGGCGATCGCCCAGAGCCGGTGTAAGGAGGACTATAGCCGGGGTAAAGATTACGTTCACAGCATGCCTATGGTCGTTTGACCGCAAAATCACGCATATAATAAAATTAACACAAAACAATAGAAATCGTTCACGCGCGATGTGAACACAGTGCATGTGGAGGCATAGCTTTGGTAATGTCAAAAATTATAAATGTTTGACCCAGAAACATGAATAAATGAAGGCGAATGAGAGCACTCAAATAAAAGCCGACTTTTAAGTGCGTCCAGGGTTTGTAGGTGGTGGAAAGGGCGCTTGGACGGCAATCAAGGGTATTGGCATGCATTTATGTGTGCATGTGTGTGTTTGGGGGTTTGAAGGAATTACGTTGCGTGTGAATAAGAAATGTGGTTATTGGGTCTATATACTTATTTATATACTCGTATAGTATAAATGCAGTGAAAAGCCTTCATGCGTTACATTGTGGGTTGTGGTAGTCTTCGTTGAAAAGTTGGTCGGAATTGAGAAATTGAATGTTTAATGAAAACGAAATGGAATCAACTGGATAGTGGGAATATTTTGTATTGACGTCACGTTGAAATTTATTTTGCCTTTGATGGAGCTACACCCTTTTCTTGTTCTTTTATGGTGTGTGGATTGAATTTATTTGTGCGCTATAATTTCTTAAGGCACCTCCTGGTGGTTCTTAGGCTGGTACGTAGGTAGAACGCTGTCTAACGATGCACCTGGACCTTTAGCAGACCCATTGTGATAATGACGGAGCTAGAAATCGACTATTTTTGTCTCCTCTCTGAGTCACCCTGTGCTGAAATGCTTTATCTGTACAACCTCCAAGACGTCGCCAGTTGCAATCCCACGATAGTTGTAATTATTCTCCTATAAAAAGCCTTGCATTCGTACAGAAGACGTTTAATAGTCTTCTCTACTTCTACCTCCCGCTGATAGCTTCTACAAAAGTTATTATATGGCGTTCGTAGTCTCCTGACATGTCTGCCAATTAGACAGTGACCTGCTAGCACTCCTAATAGAGTTGTTATATTCTTCCAACTAAATTTTAATAGTCGGCATGTTCGGCCCATATTATTTTCATGACACGTTTGCCTGTTAGTTGAGCAAGTCAAGGACTGACTCCACCGACTTCATAAGTTTTGTGCCTTTATAAGCTTTTCACGACAGAAATATATTAATTTTACCATGAAGATTTCTCAATACTCAGAAGGAAACGACGGAGACCCATGTCCGTCGGTCCGTCCGTCGATCTGTCTTTTTAACCGTCGGTCTGTGTATATGCGCACTAGGCCCTCAGTCAGGTCAGGTCGTAGGGTTGTCCCAAAAAATCTATGGATCTAACTTGGACAGATATTTTTGCTTTATGTTACCCAAAAACTCCTTGAAATGCATCACCTCATAGATCGACAAACTGATTTGAGTTCACTACCAATTTTTTAAGGCTGACAATATCACTTCGGCAGGTTCTTCAAAGGACTATTTATCTCAGTTTAGCAAAAACCGAGCAATAGAGGAGAAAGTGACACGATGATTCCACCTCGACTTTCTTCATACAGTTTTGGCAAGGGACTTTCGTCAAAATAGAGCGTCCAGTCAAAACACCTACAATTTCGGCAAGATTGACTTTGCTAAGTGGAAATAAAGTTCGGAAGACCGCTAACGGTTCTTTTCTCATCAGTTTTGGCAAAGAGCGTCCGTCAAAATAGACAGCATCCAGTAGGAACAACAACAATGGAAGCGAGATTGATTTTACTAAATAGTTCAGAAGATCTTTAAAGGTTAAATTTAGGCCAGTAGGATCGCAAAAGTTCTGGTTCATGAACAGCACTCGCTGAGCTCACTGGATTTGCATAAGCCCATCGCCAAAAAGTAAGAGTACATCGGAAAGCTGACCCGCTTCCACTCAACTGGAATTCCGTCAGTTAATGAGATATCGATCTGAAACTTTGCACAAGATCTTAACTCTCCAAGAAACTGCTCATTTGCCGAAGCTGCCAATATCAGTTCTTGTATGGACAGCTTTTTTATTTGACGAGATCTCTTCACAAAATTTGGCAATTTCTTTAAGGCAACAGTACAAACTCCGAAGAAATTGTTTAGATCGAACCACTATAGCATATAGCTGACATACAAACTGACCAATCAGAATTAAGTCAAGTTCTTGTATGGAAACTTGTATATTTGTGAAGGGTTTGTTGTATCCTCTGGAGTCACGTTACTTTGACATGGTTTAAGTTTAAAAATTATATCATGCCTGGCGCCGTCTCATGGTAAAGAAGATATTTCTTATGTAGCTCCAAATATATGTACAAGGTCAGTACTAAGAAATTTGGTACTTGACTTTGAAGGCGGCAAATAATCAGAACTCGTTTCTTTTTTTGGAAACCTATGCTCTTTCCTCCGTTGCATCAACAATTAGATATCCTTTCACTTAAACCCATAAAAGTAAGAGTCGCTTTTTAATGACCCAAAACTGTGTTTCAAATAATCGTTTTACTCAACTAAGTGCGTTAAAAGAAAATTAAAACACCCTGGAAAACACTAACTTATATACTTAAAGAATACTGAGGGGAAGAAAAAAACCCTAAAAAGCGTTCGCACTTGAGTCATACAAGGAAAAGTCAGTTTAAACGGAAATTCGAAAGTAGTAAATAAGCAAAAGGGGTAGGGGAAACTCAACGTCGACAACAGCAAGATGATGGCTTTTATGAACATAACCCGCTTGGTTCGCATGGTGCACTTCCAACAACACTTATATATAAGTACATATGTATAATGCAAATGTTGTGAAATTTCACGAAAGTGAAATATACAGAAAACATTGCTAGCCTTTCTTTGTATTTCCCCATCTCCTTGCCAGGTGTTGTGAAGAAGGTGTTTCTTGTTGCCACAAGTTTTCGTGTTGACCACTTGAACTCTACCTTTTAAAGTGATTTTCATTTTAGCGTTAAAAACTTGAATGGCAGCAGGCAAAGGTAAATGTGGACGTGTCAGGTGATGTTTGCCGTGAGGGTAAGCGTGTGCTTTTATGGTGTTGGCGCAGAGCAAGAGTATCGCCTCTGTGGTGTGCGAACCCCACAGGTCAGTTATACAGTGTCGCAATGTGATTGCAATTTAGCAAAAGGTTACGTTAGCAATTGAAATTAAATTAAATCGAAGTGGGTTATATATCATCCAGGGTCGGAAAGAAGGATTCTTCTTTTTCTTTATCGGCGTAGGCACCGCTTACGTGGTTATAGCCGAGTTAACAACAGTCGTTCTTATTTTCGCTGTTTGGCGCCAATTGGAGATTCCAAGTGTCGCCAGGACCTTCTCCGCCTGGTCTTTCAAACGAAGTGGAAGTCTTCCTGTGCTTCCTTCGGCGGGTACTGTGACGAATATTCTCATAGCTAAAGTGTTTTCATCCATTCGAACCACATGACCTAGCCAGCCTAGCCGCTATCTCTTAATTCGCTGAACTATGTCAATGCCGACGTATGTATATCTCGTACAGCTCATCGTTCCATCGAATGCGATATTCGCCATTGCCAATGCGAAAAGGACCATAAATCTTCCCCAGAACCTTTCTCTCGAAAACTCGTGACGTCAACTCCTCAGATGTTGTCTCCGTCCATGCTTCTGCACCACATAGCAGGAAAATAAGGGACTTTGGTCTTTCTTCGTCGAGAGATGACTTTACTTCTCAACTGCCTACTCAGTCCGAAGTAGCACCCATTGCTAAGTGTTATTCTGCGTCAGATCTCGAAGCTGACATAGTTGTTGGGGTTAATACTGATTCCAAGATAGACGAAAGAAACTATTACTCGCACCAAATTGATTTTTAGGACAATATTCTAGAGGTGTTATAGAATACATTAAGACAAAAATAACTTTTTTGAGGTCATGAAACCATATAAACCCTTAAACCTGGTTTCAATACTAGTTTTGGACTAATGACAAAGAAGATTTTAGTGGCAGTCTACTTTCGGAAAGCAATTGACAGCTTCTGAGTGCATAACAGGCAATAAAAGTTTCTCATAGAATCCATGAGCATTTCAAGAGAGCTTTTTAGGAGCTTCCACAGTTTTTTAAAGAGCTTTTTAGGAGCTTCCACAGTTTTTTAAAAGAGCTTTTTAGGAGCTTTCACTTGATCAATGACATCAAGATAGTCAAAAATTTAGCTCTCGATAATTTATCGTCACACCAAGATCTTCAATATTTTTCTCACTTTGACCCTTGGCTCTCAACGTAATATTACATTGAATTATCTACCAAAGCTCCTCGGAACTTTTCATGTAATTGTTTCATAAGAAAAACCACAAAATCAAAAGAAATCGTTAAATTCCAAAACTCATACCTCAAATATACATTCACAACCCACCGTTGCTCAACTTTCGCTAGCATTGAACACTGTGCAAAATTGCCAAAACAAACGAAGCATAAGCCACCACAAAGCCACCTGCTGTGTGTGTTATACGATCCTTCTGGCTAAGCTTTGCTCACCGCAGTACTCGCACTCGCACAGAGCATGAGAATGCAGAATGAGCATGGCATGGAATGGCCGCCACAACAGCGAGAAAAATGTCCAAAGCGCTGGACATAAAGGCACTTAGGCGACACTTAGCAGTCTGCAAAGTTGGCTCGCGGCGAGTGGACGCTCAACTCGTATATTTGTCTGTGCAAAAAAGAGGTTTCATTGTTTAAATAATAACACAGCTGGAATGTAAAACGCGAAAAACCGATTAAACCAATAATATATAAACATTGAAGTGGCAACAACAAGCATATATACAACAAACATCAACGATATTTGTATGCACATAAACGTGGGCAGGCTTGTGGCACTTCGTGTGGCACGTAGCGTACAATGACCGCTGCAACTGACACAACGCATCAACAGTTACGCGTATGTCCTTTGAGTCTGTTCGGCAGGTGCCTGTCCCTGCAATGATAGCGCGCTGAAAATTCAACACAAACGAGGCATAACTGTAAAATAATTCGTATAGAAGAACTCAAGCGAAAAGCGTTAGAAAATGCCAAAAATTTGCCACGACTGCGATTGTGTGGCACGCACGAGCGCCTATTGTCTGCAGCAGCACTTTCGCACGGCCAAGGATTATCTGTGGGAAAAAGCTGCGCATACGCAACCGGCGTTTGACGTACTGCAACGCTTTGTGCGTACCTATTGTTGCATTTGTTGTCGTTATCGGCGTAAAAAATCGATTGGCATAGCGCGCAACGATACAGCGGCAGCCGTGGTGGAGGGTGGCGCGGTGAAAGCGGAAACGGACAACATGTGCGAGCCGTTGGATGGCATTGTGACAATAAAACAGAATAACAATGTGACTTTCGATGGCTGGAAACAGCCGCTCGAGGCGCCACAAATGCCGGCATACACGGAGCAAACGGATATTGAACAACTGATTTGCAGCGGTGCGGAGCAGCCGAACAATAGCACGCCGGTGTTATCGGTGCCGGGCATTACAAATGAGGACTGCATGTAAGTTGTGTGGGCATTGAGCGTGTGGGCGGGCAGTCAGTAGACGCTGCTGGGTGGAAATATTGAGAGAAATTGTTGGGTTTACACTTGTGGAAGAAGCTTTTGCAGGAGTCATGTGTTCAGACTGTTAAAAAATTGAAAAAAAAGAATTTTTTGTGAGAATTATGTGAGAATCAGACGGTTAAAAATTGAAGAAGAGAACTTTTTGTGTGGGTCATGTGTTTAGACTATATTATTTAAAAAAGTTAATTGAATTATTCTAGTTCGACGAATTTACTTATTTATAACCTCCCTCGAAAATTTCTGTTTATAAAATTTATGAAAGTCAGTATGAGTAAACACGTAAACATTGCCAAAAGTGGCAGGCATTACTCTTACGTTGCTTAATCACTCTTTCCATTTTTAATCACGGCAGCGCTTTGCCGAGACTAAGTCAAATATAGCACTAGTAAATAGAACTATGTATGTGTGAAGTCAGTGCGTACAATGTATACAGAAAATTATATTTTTCACGATTGTTTGCTCGACTGTTGTAATTACGAAGCATATTAAACAATAAAGCATGCGGTCAGTCATAAACAGTAATAGCATGAGCGCGCATAAATGTATACTACAAGTTTATATAAGTATACATTTAGGCGCTACCCTGTAGTGAGACATTAAAATAGTCAGGAAAGTACAAGTTTATAACTAGAACGTGCTGAGTGAGAGCAGGGGTCCGAAAGGCACCTGATTTTTACTAACTTTTTTAACAGTCTGTGCAGAAATCGAAGGCTTAAACATTTTCAAAGTAAAAATTTTCCTGTTCATATGTATTATTATACTAAGCAATCATTGGTTCGTTTAGAACTGGTATAAAAGTGATATATGTATTTATGGGCAAAGCCTATATATACCAGTTGAAAAGACTTTTCATGAGACGACGCTCGAAACTCCAACTTTGACCACGATGACACTCTTCAAAAACAGAATTTGTATTCGAAATAAATTATTTTAGTAAATTATGATGAAAAATTATTAAAAAAAAAGTAAAAACGTAAAAGTAAAAGTATCTAACGAAATTTTTCAGCAAAAGTGTTTTCCAGCTTTTCAACACTTTCCCAATTTTTTTAGAAAAGTAGTTAGTAATTTACTTAAAAAAAGGACTAAGTAAGCATTTTCTGTAAAAAATGATTTGCTGATTTTAATCATTGCGAAAAAAGTATTTCCCCCTCTTGGACCTCACAAAATTCCCTATAGTTCTGCTTTGCTTTGAATACTTTGCATTCAAAACATCAGTGACACACACTTTTTCAATGCTGACTTCACTTATTTAACGCCTTAATGCGGTGAAATAATGATAAATGAGAATTACATATTTATACACGTAGTTATATACATACATATATACATATGTAAGTATGTCAAACTTAACCCAAAAACGCAAACAGTAACAAAAACAAAGTACTTTTTGACCTCATTCGAAAACATGAATGACTTCAGCTGGCTTCCGAAAACACGATTCACAACGAGCACGCATATTTGTTGGTAAATACAAGACGAGAGGACAAAAAAAATGTATGTATAATTATAACTTGAGCACTTGTGATTAGTACTTTTTTTGGATTTTAGTACTAAAGATAAATAAAAAATAGTACTAAAAAATTAAAAGAGTACTAAAAATTTTAATTATTAATAAGATTTACATAGTAGAAAAAAATTTAAATAGTACTAAAAAATGAAATATAATATTACAAAAACATTAAATAGTTCTAAAAAAGTACTAAAAAGTTTAAAATAGTATTAAACATTGTAAATTAATTCTAAAAAAAGTTAAAATAATAATACTAAAAAAATAGTACTAAAAAATTAATAAAAATCGAATTTCATTATTAATAGTAGCTTCAAAAAAGTAAAATAGTGCTAAAATTGTTCAAAATATTACTAAAAAAATTAAAATTGTACTAAAAAATTTAAAATAATTTTGAAATTTAGTACTACAAATTTAAAAAAATTTAGAAATTTTTTATTCAAAAATTCAAATATGTAGTATTAAAAATTTTAAAATAGTATTAAAAAATTAAAATATTACTGGAAAATTTTAACAAATAACCAAAAAAAATTTAAATAATAATACTAAAAAATTTAAATAGTACTAAGAAATTTAAAAATATTTCGAATTTCGATATTAAAAAATTATTTTAAATAGTGCTAAAAAATTTTACAATATTGCTAAAAAACTTAAAATAGTACTAAAAAATTTAAAATAATTTCAAAATTTGTTAAAAATAAATTTAATTTCGAATTCGTTATTAAAAAAAAATTAAAATTATTTACTAAAAACAATTGAAATAGTACTAAAAATTTAAAATAGCACTAAGTTTTTTTAATAATTGCGAATTTCGTTATTAAAAAAAATTTAAAATAGTAATAAAAAAATTAAAATACTACTATTTTTTTAAATAGTACTAAAAAATTTTAAATTATAGCAAAAAAAATTTAAAATATTACTAAAATAATACTAAAAAATTAAATAATATTCCAAGCTCTGTTATTAAAAAAAATTAAAATAGTGCTAAAAAAATATTTAAATAATTTCGAATTTCGTTATAAACAAATTTTAAATAGTTTCTATTAAAAACAATTAAAATAGTACTTAAAAATGTTAAATAATTTCAAATTTCATTATTAAAAAGATAAATAAAATAGCAATGTAGAACTTAAAATAATAAATATTAATTTTTTTGAATAGCACCAAAAAAAGTAAAATAGTAGTAAAGAAATTTGAAATATTACTTAAAAAATTCAAAAGAGTATTAAAAAATTTAAAATGATTTAAACTTTAAAACTTCGATATTAAAAAAATAAATAAATAGTACTGATATAATTTTAAAATACATAGTACTAAAAATTTTAAATTGTAGTAAAAAAATGTTAAATAGTATTAAAAAAATTAAAATACTACTTACAGATAAAAAATAGTACTAAAAAAATTAAAAAAGCACAAGTTATTTGCAAATTTCCAACAATCACTCAACTAAACAATCTGATCAAATTTGAGCCGGACTGACAAAAAAAACTACATTTGCAAAAATAACAAACTATGCCACATTTGAATGCAAAAAAGTTTAGTGTTTATGCAAATGAAAGTCTCAAGTTATAATTAATTGCCTTCGAAAGGAAAAGAGTTGACGGCACACAATGTTTGAGCGCCTAGAAATATGCAATAAAACAAATGACGCACTTCGCGCTAAGAAAGTCGTGTAACGACAAATACAAGTGGCACAATGATGATGCGTCAAATAATAACGGACTGTGCTGCGTGCGTGGTTTCGCAGTTAAGTGTTATGTCATTAAAGTGAGTGATTCAATTTCAAATTTAACAAGTGAATTGCGAATACTGTATGGTGGAGGAGTAGCGGCTAATTTGACTTCTACCGAACAGAGCTCCTCTTACTTCTAGAGTTTTTGCCTTTGTTTTAATATAAATTAGGAATGTGTTAGTTCCAACCAATATACATACATACATATGTCTATAAAAGTATATGGGCGCACTTTCTCTGTTTTATGGGAGAGACCACGTATTCGGACTTAATACGCTTAAAACCCTACAGCGGGCGTACCACAATGATTGAATTTAACATTTAGTCGTTTACGCATTTTAAATAAGAACAGCTAACAGAAAACCAAAAAAAATATTTTTTTTTACAATACAATAAATTACCGATAATCCTTTGAACGCTCTCGAAACAAAAAATAGTGCTTGGGGAGGGATGTGGGGGGCACTTGCAACTATTACGCTCCAATAACTGTCTCAGCAAGCAATTTAACGCTAACGACTTTTATTAAACAGTTGTCAACAACTCAAATAAAACCACACACACACGCACACAAGTGTACATACCAATTGCGACAATTCATTAGAGTGGCAAATTGCTGATGGCACCGGTAGCATAAAAATATGGAGGGTTAAAAGGGCGGGGGCAAATTGAAATTGAGAAATTATATTTTTACTTTTGACCTGCGTTTATTTCTGAACTGAAAAATGCTTGTTTGCATATTTATTAATTTTTCAAATGCAGCAAGTTCAGTGAACTCAACGCCAATGGGTGGAGACTACGGTTATTTGCACAGATATACATACATACATATACATTCATGTTAATGTTAATAAAAATAAAATGAAAAATAAAATTAAAAAGTGGTCAGATGGGAACGCTCACGTTCAAAAATATACCACAAATGCGCATGAATGCTTTGCAGTGCCCAGATGTGCGTGCCACAATAGACTGGCATTAATAATATACTATACATACATACATATGTACAATATATGTATAAGTTTATATAGATTATGCATTTATAACAAAAATAAGATCTGTTTAAAATATACATATGTATGTGTGATATGTGAGTACAAAACCTCTACATTTTCATGTACTGTTTTCGAAATAAGTTCTAAAAACTGCACAAGGTGGTGATTTCAGCCTTCGTTATATCGGCGAAATAGCAGTTTTTGATCAAACAATAAAGAATTGGGAACTATATTTGCAATTTCGAAATTTCGATTTGATTGAAATATATAAATGAGTACGAAAATTCAACATTTTTATTCAAAATATTTTTGAATTTAGTTAGAAAGTGATTTCAGCTTACGTTCTATCGGTTTTGGATAATATTTGAAATTTCGAAATTATGTAATGTTTTCGAAATGAGTTCGAAAAATCTTACAAGATGATTTTAGGTTGTGTTATATAGGCCAAATATGTATACATTGATAAAAAAAAGCTGACAAAAAATTTTGAATTTTCGAAATTTCAATTTGGTTAAAAAATATATAAAGTGTGAAAAATTCCACATTTTTATGTAATATGTTTTCGAAATAAGTTCGAAAAATTTTACTAAGTATTTTCAGCTTGCCTCATATCCAACAAATAACGGGTTTTGCTAAAAAAAACAGTTAACAACAATATTTGAAATTTCGAATTGGTTAAAATATATACATAAATGAGTATGAGAAATTCCACATTTTTATGTAACATATTTTCGAAATGAGTAAGAAAGTGATCTCAACTTTAATATTTTTTGATAATAGTTAAAACTTTGAATTTTCGAATTGAGTATGTGATATTTTCGATTTGAATATGTAATGTTTTCGAAATGAGGTCGAAAAATCTTATAAGGTGATTTCAGTGTTCGGTAAATCGGCCAAATAATGGTTTTTGATAAAAAAAAAACATTTGACTACAATATTCGAAATTTCGAACTTGGATTTGGTCAAAAAATTGAATACATATTGAAAAATTCCACATTTTTACTGAAAAATATTTTCGAAATTGGTTAGAAAGTGATTTCAGCTTACGTTATATCGTGTTTTGATAATATTTGAAACTTCGAAATTTCGATTTGAGTATGTGAAGTTTTCGAAATGGGGTCGAAAAATCTTTCAAGGTGATTTCAGTCTTCGGTATAACAACCGAATAACGGTTTTTAATAAAAAAAACGATTGACTTCAATATTTGAAATTTCGAAGTTTTGATTTGGTCAAAATGTATGTAAAATATTTTCGAAATGAGTTAGAAATTGATTTCAGCTTTCGTGATATCTGACTAATAACGGTTTTTGATAAAACAAAAAAAAAGTTGCTTACAATATTTGTAATTTCGAAATTTCGAAACAACTACGAAATTACATTTACCGATGTTTGGCAATAACATATTGTTAAATTATATTTTTCGTAAATTTTTTTTCGAACAATATCAACAATTTTGATATAAAAAAAATTTTTGGCAGCTGTAAATTAAAACCCAACACTTACCTCTCTGACGACGTTCCGTTGTGATTTGCTTTCCTGGCAACAACAGTCATTGAATACGGTTTTTTGAGAACAATATTAAATTTTAGAAATTATTTTTGAATAAACTGAATATATAGAGTCAGAGTTACGATCAATACGGATTCGAACCCGGTTTTCTTTAAGACGCTGCAAATAGAATACATTAATAACAGTTATACCTTCTTTACAGCAACAGACCTGGGCCATTGGATGGAGAGGCAGCTGTGATTGCGGCGACTGCAATTGCGGACATGCAAAAACAGCAAAATAACGGTTCGAAACAAGCCACACCAGTTTCGAATAAATCAGTAGCCTATTCACTGAAGTCAACTGCTTCGGCGCAATCAGCTGATATACCTAGCAACACAAACGGTACATACGAAGGGCAACGAAACGAAGACAACGAAACACAAAATCCCAACACGGATAAGGAGGATACAACTGATAACGGTTCAACCATACAAATGGGTGCTTTGCAAGACGCCTGCAGTGATAATGAATCGAGCAGTCCAACGCCAGTGAAGTGGCGAAGCGAACACGATGTTTTGCAGTTGGAGGATGTGCAGGATTTAAGTAATGCCAGTGCGGCGACCGCAAGCAATACACCGTTAAAAAAGAATGGCAGCTTGGCGAGTTTACACAGCAAAAGCGAGAGCATTAAAACACAGCTCGGCGATACGCCAACAGTGCTGTCGCGTACACAATCCGTTAAGTCACTGTTAATCGAGGAAGACATCGAAGATAACAGTAGTTTTGTGGTGATGGATGAGCTGCACAGCGAACGACAAGGCAGCGGCCTACGCGAGCAGACGCGTGAGGCGAGTGCCAGCAGTAAAGAAGAAGATGCAGATGAGACGGACAATGTGTATAACAAAAATGTGCAAGCGCCATCACAGCCGCAAACACCGGTACGCTCGCGGCCACAGTCGCGTTCGCGTTCACCCACCATCGCTGAGATTAAAATGCTATCGCGGCGCAATTCGATGATCAAGTCTATGGAATCACTGTACGAACGCCCACCATCGAAGCAGGAGCACATATACGACCAAACCAGCACCGAGTCAGGCTCTGCGACAAGCTCACAGCTCAATACAAGCATACCAATTAAACCGCAACACACACCGCTGAAGCAAAAGGCGAAAACTTCACATTTTCTGAAAAATCACCGGCGGATTTCACCTGTAAAGCAAGCAATTAAAATGCCACAAGCCGAACTCTATCCACCCACATTGCAACGTTTCGACAAGCCGCGAGACGCTTTGCTTAAAACCTTCGATCAACTGGACTCCAGTAATTGGGAGATCATTATGCTGGGCCTTAAATCAATGGTGCGCCTAATGCGCTATCATCCGGAGCAATTGGAAAATCAAATGCATATGGTATGCATACAACTGACGCGTTCGGTGCGTAATTTGCGCTCGCAAGTATCACGTGCCGCATGTCAGGCCACCACCGAACTATTCACACTCAAATCGAAGTGTCTGGAACAGGAGTGTGACGATTTGGTTTGCGCACTGCTACATCGTACGGCTGATACAAATCGTTTTCTGCGCGCCGATGCCACACGTGCCCTAGAATCGATGTGTGATAATTTAACGCCACCAAAGATTTTAAATATACTCACCACCAAGGGAGCGCTGCATCAGAATGCGTTGGTGCGCACAACGACTGCGAAGCTGTTGCATCGGCTGGTTGAGCGGCTGGGCAGCGATAAGGTGTACACTATGCCACGGGAAAATCGTGACAAATTCTTTGTGACGGGCGCCAATTTACTACTTGAGGGTAGTCTGGAGACGCGCAGCTATGCTAAATCAATATTTCGACTGCTCTCCGATCATCCCAGCTACAATCGTTTACTTATTGAAGTGATACCGGCGCGTACATATCGCAATGTGGAAAAAACGCTGAAAAGTATACGTTGAAAACTTGTTTCCGACTACAAATAATAATAAAATTAGTTACTTAGTAAATGCAACGAGATTTGTACATAAAAGTATATTTAATGTGATTCACACGAATGTTTTTAAATACGAATTGCTCTGTCACATTAGGGTAGTTATATTTTAATAAAATTATAATTACACATTTATTACAAATATTTTTTTTTGTATTCGTATACACTGAGGAGGGTATACTAAGTTTTTCACGATGTTTGTAACGCTCAGAAGGAAACGCTAGTCAATTTAGACATGTCCGTCTGTCTATGTAAAGCGGAAGGTGCAATCGTTGTTAAAATTTTTTCTTCATATTTTTTAGGTTATATTTGTATATAAATCGAGTATGTAAGTAGACACTATGCGCGTCATTATTTATTAAAATACATTTAATATCAAGCAACGAATGTAAATTATAAATTCATTCTTAAACGAATAAAGCAATTTTAGAATGTTATACACAATATTATTTAAAATAAAATAATCCGTTGTTTCAATACAATATTTGAGAGGTTCGAGACAATATATCATAATCTAATATTTATTAAAGAATTGAAGGGCTAAGCCTAAGTCAGTTAATTTATACAATTTTGTACTCATTTTGTATAGGCATCTAATTACATTTTCATTATTAGTGCCCTTTTAGTTTTTTTAAACAATCTGTTGGTCATAGGAAACCAAAGAATAGATTTTTATATATTTACAGATTGCATTTTTTATACAGACTTACAATTTACTTATTGACTACCTTAAACTACAAAATTACGTTTACGCTAATATTTAGCCGGGTCACTATTAAAATTTACTTGAAGAATTTTACTGTTTTCCTATTGCAAATTTTGATGTTGAAAAGTACGAGCAATACTCTTCATTCAATGCCTTTATTTTGCATAAAGTATATTGATGTAAAACGCCTTCAAATCCTGTTCCAACTGTTACCTACGTTTACGATTGCTTTCGTCGCGTTCACGGCGATCATCACGTCTGTAAGGATGCGAGCGAGAATGTTTATTTGAATGATTGGTGACCCAGTCTCGGTCAACATCTCTATCACGCTCTCGGTCTCTATTTCCTCTTTCCCGACTACTACTATGTGTACTGGGCGAATCGGGCGAATTTATACGAAACGGATTAGATGATTGAGGCGAGGTTGGAAGATCATTCATAGCTGGATCATAGAAACTTGGATAACTTGTGCTGCGTAGCATACTATTATCACCCGGCCGATGCGTGTAGCGCTCACAATCATTGGGAAACGAACGACGCTTATTTGACGCATTTGTATCACCTTGCGGTTTAATTGTTAACATTTTGCGGAAAAGCATTAAGCCAGCAAATAATTGCACAGCATAAATTGGCGTGCAGCGATGTGAGTACACAACAAAACCAAAGCCGCGTGTACGACCGCCATTGTCCTTGGGCAGACGTACAGACTCTAGAGGACCAGCTTGTAGAAAAACTTCATAGAGTAAATCTTCTGAAACTCGATCATCTAAATTGCCAACAAAGAGCGTACGTAACTTTTCATCATCTTCATCGTCTGTGTCTGCGGCCGTATCATCATAAGCTGGCGAACCTAAGTGCGGCGGCCGTTGATTTAGCGAGTAGCTTGGCGGTGCTGACATTGCATAAAGCAATTGATTCGCCATTTGGATTGCTGCTATTTGCTGAGCTTGCCACATTCTGTACACTTTTGTAAATTTATTAAGCGAAAAGTTTAAATATATTAGAAAGTTAAAATTTAAGCATTGAATAGTAGAGTTGTTTTGTCAATTGTCAAATTAATGTTATGAATTCAGCAGAACTATCGACAACACTATCGTTATCGATTGCTGTAGAATGTTTGATACTAGGTTTGAATCACAGCTATATCCAAATACAACCCTGATAATATATTTGCATTTAATACATAAAATGGATAATTATTAATAGATTATATATAAAAAAGAAAAATAAATTTTATTTTTAATTATTGATCCTCTTTTTAAGTTATTATTTTATCAATTTTACACAACTATTGTAATGTTCATGTTTTAACTCCTTGTATAGCTTGCATTTTGTGTAAATTTGCTCTATTTTATTTGTTGTTGTTTGTATACATTAAGTTTTAAAGTAGAATTAAAAACAGTTAGTCGACTCGTTATTTGTGAGAAAACTTTTACGCACATTTTTAAAACATTTGCCTAAAATGGAACTTAGAAATGCTAAACAAAAGGATTACAAATCAAAGCTTATGAGTAAGTTTATTGTATAAAAAAAGTAAACATCTTTAAGATACAACAAAATTTATCGTTTCTTTACCATTGCCGTTCTACGCAAGATTTAGGGCTTTATGAAGAAGGAATGAAACTGGAAGAGATGCGGCAAGTGATGCAAGTACTGGAGGAATCTGAATTAGAATGCGAAACAATTTTCTTTCAAAACGATCTGGAGCGTGCTCTGAAAGTATAAGAAATTTTTGCAATCCCAAATGATTCCTAACTTGTATTTTTATTTAGGAAAGTGAGCTGGACTTTGACCAGATGTACTGTGATGTGCACTCATCCACATTAATCAAACCCGATCATAACAGGAATTTTAATATTGTGAGACTATTACCACAGTGGTATGAAATGCCCCTTTAAATTCTTTGAGTTAGAGAAAAAATAACTATATTTTAGTAGCCCCAACACCCCGGTGAAATATATTCCGAACTCTGACGCTTTACCTTTCGACAGTCCTGAAATAGCGTCCGAAAAAATTGCTGTAAAAGCCATAGTGCATCATGAGCTAAACTATAGCCCTATGAAAGTGAAACATGAGTTTGGAAAGCCATTACCGCAGGACTTCAAGTTTCCGTCCAAAACATTTAACCAAGATAATAACACCTTGAAAAAGAAAATGGAGGAGAAAAATGAAAATTCGGATGTCCATATGATTAAGCGCTCGCGGTTGCTAACTTCGTCTCCTGAAATACATAGGAATAGTGAAGAAAGTCATTCTCAGTGTGACTCTGACGAACTTGGTCCAATCACAGATGATAGTCATTCTGACCCATCGTTTTGAGTGCTTGTTTGTAATTAGAGGTTGTAAATTGCTTTGTGTGGTCAAAAAGTTAAATATTTGTTGTTATCATTAGTATTGAAAATAAATTCGTTAATTATTTTGTTATTCGAGATTTTTTAATTAAAATACTTAGCGCAATCTTTTTAAGAAAATGAGTGGAGTAGAAAAACTCACAAACTTTCAAGTAAATTGTAAATAAAAATGCAAGATACTTGAAATGACTGATTTTACTGTATATAATGAAAAGGTTTCAATGAAAAAAGTACAAATAGTATCGCGTTTATATCTAAATAACTACTTGTATATGAATCAAACATTTGCAGTACATGAGTCACCCTGCATTATCACTTAATATTTGCACTTTCTATTGCAGTTGGCAACTTAAAGCGATGCCATTCGTGCGGTTGGCAATGCGGTTGTAAATGTCATTTCATTTCCAGTTTTCTTGTGTCAGCTATTTTGTGTCAGCAAAAGAGGTAAAAATCCAATATTTTGTGTGAATTATCTAAATGGTGACTTTTTTTTAGGATTTAATGATCACATCCTCAAGTTATGTTTAATTATAAAATAGCGCCAAACTATAGCGCAAATCAGCTGCCCTACGAGACAACTTAATATTTGGCGCTGCACAACGCTGCGCATCTAACGAATGTACACAATTGTGGGGTATCTAAGTCTACTGGAAGAAAGCTGCGACTGATTTTTGAGATAAATAAAGATATTCTCGTGAAATAGTGTTCTGTGCTAAGGGCTTTTTGCAAGTTTTAGAAAATAATATGACTGACCCCGATATTCCCAGTGTTCCAGTAACAACTTTGGCTTGTTTGACAAGTTTGTCAGATTTACTTAGTGAACTTCCAGTACCAGACACATTGGCAAGTGTCACTTCATTAAATAAATCCTTGCTATTTCACACGTTGGTTGCTAAAGAATCCAACAATTTGTTATCAGTGCGTGATGATAATTTAGTAAAACAGCTGGTGCATGCTATCGAACAGACGAACTCTGAAATAATAGAACTAAAATCACAGTATGCAATTGAGCAATTTGGCACTAATATAAATACGTATCCAGAACTACTACAGGGTATATACAGCTACAACCCTACCGTGTTTAATGCTAATAATGGCAAATTGAATCAGAAAAATAAACAACAAACTCATCAGCAACAACAAGAACAGTGGTACAATGTTGTTCACGGGCAAAGAAGTGGCGTTTCAACGCAACAGTCTGATGACCTGCAACGGATTGAACAACAAACGACCCTGGATTCAAATAATCCTGCTATATCAAAGAACTTGAATAGTGGCAGTTTTCCAACAATGGAAATGACTTCCATTCAAAACAATAATTTCGATGTGCATACTCCGAGAAAACGGAAAAATCAAAATCTAACAGAACAAAAGCCCACCCTTCCGGTAGAAGAACAAAAGGCTGCTTTTGAAAGTACAGCATCTTTCCCAAACACGGGTTCCTTGCCAGCAACGATTAATCCACAAATTTCTAATAATATAACAACTGTAAATGAACAAAACTTAACTGCAACTATACCAATAGCCGGGACAGAAAATTATCAAACTGCAAACTTTACTCAAATGCCAGATAGTAAATGCACAATTACAACTGGTGTGTTAAACGCACAGCCGCCGGTAAATAATGGATATACCCAACACAGTTTCAACGCACAAGCCTTAGCAACTCCATATTCAAGCGACTTGAACACTAACCAGGGGTCTACGCTGAAGCCCATAAAGAGTGAAACCGGATGTGAGGCCGGGAAGACCAATGCAGATTCTGTTAGTAAATCGTCTGAGGTAGCTAACGTTAGGGTATGTATAAATAGACTTAAGGAAAAAGACGCATCTCTCATGCAAGAAAGCATAAAAAAATTTGTAAAGAAATCACCAGAGTCTGCACGAAAATTCGGTTTGATAACTCCACCTGAATTGCAGACTCCAAAGCAAGAAGTAGAAGTAGAAAAGATGGAAACCACGACAACAACGGCGACTGCATCTGTACCACCCACTGTACCACCAACAACTGTGTTACCTGCTCGAAATGCGAAACAATTAACCAAAGCAGCAGAGAATGATGACGCATTTAACTTGATGAAGACAAATGAAAAACCACTAGCTGTCAAGCGAAAACTTCCTCCTTCAGTTGATGAAGTGCCGCCTGAACAGATACACTCACAACCGAAACTACGTTGCGTCGAACGCATTGTCTCAACACCGTCTTCGAAGTGTTCAAAAGACGAAATTTTACGATCACAAACGTATCAGCAATTTATGCGCAATTTGGAGCAAATCATTGAGACGCTGGACGACACAGAAGTTCCAAATTTCGATACCGACGATGTGGACGAGAACATTGAATGTATATCGTCCCGTATGCTTAACATAATGAGCAACGACATCGCCAAATTGAAAGCCAAGTATGTTTTGGATGTTATACCGAAAAATAAATTGGCTCTTTTGGTCAATTACGCTATGCGAAATGTGTATTTGGCGAAAAATTATTCTGCTGGCCCAGACGATGAAGACGACATTGTGGATGACGAAATAATGGAAAAGATTTTAAACGGAATCGAAGCTTGTCTACTGATTTGCAATATTTATTGCACCTCAAAGGATATTAAGTTTTTGCAAGAAGATCACATTTCGCTTATTATCAAATTCATGCATTTCCAATTTCGCGAGACAATCTTTCCATCATATGACCCCGTCTACACAGTTAAAAGTATGAAAAAGACAGATAACCGTAAAAAATCGAAAATCTATCAAAATTACAATCGCAGTCTGCAATTGCTATACTCAAAGGCCACAGAGCTAATGAAAGTGTTCGTGACGCTTTTCGACAAATATATATTCGTCGATACCATCATACTACCACTATCGACCCTATCTATCGAACCATTCTTTGTGGACAATATCGAAACTCTGCAATTTGTATGTTTGGAATTGGTCACGACGCTCTTTCGCAAAGAGGAATACGTAAAAATACGCAGCAGTATACTTGGTGATATACTGACCTCCATCGATCGTTTGCCGTCTTCGAAGAAAAATCTACGCCCATTCAAACTAATCAACAATAGTGGGAACATCCAAATGGTGACCGCATTGGTGCTACAGCTCATTCAATGTGTTACGATTTTACCCGATGTCATGAATAGCAATTCGCAGAATAAACGTAAGTCCTTGCCGCAATACGGCGATATGGCAAATCAAGCGGCCGGCTTTTCCACACAAACCGACAGACAAAATATCGATGTGATTGTGTTGAAAAAATACGAAATCGCCATAAGTATAGGTGGAAATTTCCTAACGACATTTTTAAATAAATGCAAATCTCGGTCGAATGAAACCGATTTCCGTCCAATCTTCGAGAATTTCATCTACGATCTCCTGGCCACCGTAAACAAACCGGAATGGCCATCATCCGAATTATTGCTTTCACTGTTAGGCACGATGCTTGTGCGCTATGTCTCCGACAAGTCTATAGAACAGAGCATACGCTTGGTTTCATTGGATTACTTGGGCATTGTGGCGGCACGTTTACGCAAGGATGCCGTTGACTCACGCTACAAAGTGAACGTCATAGACTCGATGATCCGTTATATTAAAGTGGAACAGGAGAAGGAGGGTGATTTGCCATCCAGCAATAATAAGGTCGAATTAAAGGAGGACGAGCGTGTGGAATTTCTGCAGAAAATACTGCTGGACTTTTTAGCCGCCAATGCACACGTGGACAATCCCATTTGGGATTATGCCCGGCACTTTTATTTGACACAATGGTATCGTGATATAATTTATCAGCGCCGCAACATCAACGAGAGCGCCAAGCGGGATACAACGCGAAAGAAGAGTACGCGTAAAAGACGCACAGAAGCCGATCTCTCCGGCAGTGATAGCAACGACGACAGCGGCGATGATATGAATTTCGAGAATGTCGATAGTCGTGTAGGTGGCGATTGCACTATGGCCGATCAAGAATTGAATATGGAACGTTTCAATTTGCTTGATAAACGCAAGCAATGCTTATTGAACAATATAAATCCGTACTCCACGCTGGGCGATTCCAATCATGCACAACACATAAAAACCTATATCGATTACAACAATGCACATTTAATAGCGCAATATTTGGCCAGCAAACGGCCATTTAGCAAATCATTCGATGGCTATCTCAAGAAAATTATATTGGTTGTAAATGAGCCGTCGATCGCCATTCGAACGCGTGCGATGAAATGCTTAGCGAATATAGTCGAGGTCGATCCGATGGTACTGCGGCGCAAGGACATGCAAATGGGCGTGAATCAAAAGTTCTTGGATGCCGCCATATCGGTGCGTGAGGCGGCCGTCGATTTGGTTGGTAAATTCGTACTGAGCAACGAAGAGCTGATTGATCAGTATTATGATATGCTGTCGACTAGAATTCTAGATACGGGCGTATCGGTGCGCAAGCGTGTCATAAAAATACTACGCGACATCTGCATAGAGTATCCGACGTTTCAGAAAATTCCAGAAATATGCGTGAAAATGATACGACGCGTCAACGATGAGGAGGGCATACAAAAGCTGGTGACGGAGGTCTTTATGAAAATGTGGTTTACGCCGTTACATAAAAACGACAAGGACGGCATACATTTGAAGATCAATCAGATCATCGATGTGGTGAATATCGCACACGACACGGGCACGGCTTGGTTGGAGGGACTCTTGAACAGCATTTTCCAGCCCAAGGAGAGCGCAACCAAAGGCGATGACAGCATGAAAGACACATTGCAGAAGAAAACCGAGCCACCGGCTGATATTTTGCTGTCGTGTCAGCAGCTGGCCGATGGTTTGGTGGGGCGTCTGATCGAACTGGAGGACACGGACAACACACGCATGCTGGGCTGCATCACCACACTGCATTTATTGGCGAAGGTGCGTCCGCAGCTGCTGGTGCAGCACGCAATTACTATCGAGCCTTATTTGAATATCAAGTGTCACCCAACAACAGCACCGAAATTCATTTGCGCCGTCGCTGACATACTGGAAAAGGTAAATATAACATATTTCAGCGCCGCCTTGCTTTGTTTAACTGTTTAATTTTTTTTTTTTTGCAGGTCGTACCGCTGGTTAATAACGCGAGTGAGTCGTTTTTAGCTTCGCTCGAAGAGCATTTGATGCTGTTGGTTGTGTCGCTAAATCAGGCGGTCGTAAAGAGCTGCGTGTCGTGCTTGGGTGCGATCGTCAACAAAATAACGAATAACTATGCTTTGATAAGAGATTGCTTTCAGAAGTTTTATCGCATTTTAGATCAAACCCGTAGTCAAATATTGCAAAATCGTCAGATTAATAATTTAAGTGCAGCTATACGCCGCAGCCTCTTCACCATCGGCATACTGATGCGTTATTTCGATTTCAAATCGAAAGAGGTTGTGGGCGCGACAAACGGCCTATCGCCGACCATATGCAATGATGTGTTCGAGTGTCTGATGTTCTTTGCGCAATATCAAAATCCGGACATACGCAAAGAGGCGCTCATCGCGTTGGGCTCATTCTGTGTGATGAACGATTACTATCTGACCAACACGAAGTTGAAGCGTTATTACTGCGATATGCTGCTGTCGGAGACGAGCGATGCTTGCTTCAAAATCATTTGCTTGCGTAACATTTGGATATATCTGACTGAGTCGGAGATGAATATGTTCAACAAGGAGAAGGATTGGGATAAGCAGTCGAAAACGGAGGATTTGAAGGAAATGAACGACGTGTCGTCAGGCATGTCGAGTCGCATCATACAACTGTATCTGCAAGAAATATTCGAATGTTTCCTAAACCTGGATGAAAATGTGCGTTTGTGGGCCGTCAAAGTCATACAGATTGTGCTGCGACAGGGCCTCGTGCATCCTGTGAAGACTGTGCCATATCTTATATGCTTGAGCACGGATTCGCGTGTCGAGTCTGCGCACAGAGCCGATGCCTTGCTCAAGGACATCGATAAGATGTACAACGGGTTTGTGAATATGAAGGCACAGTTAGGCTTGCAGTTTAGCTTCCGTTTACAGGGCATTTTGCAGCAGAACAACAAGGGTAAGGGCGCTAATAAAGTCATACGTGGCTATGTTAAACGGCAGATGGACACCATGCCCACGGCGCTAAATGACTTCTTGTACACGCTTTTGCGTCCGATAAAAACGCAAAGGCGTGCGCTGGTTCAAACGATTGTCAAGCAATTTGACGATCAGAAAACTTCGCTACAGCAAATGCTGTATATAGCGGACAACTTGGCTTACTTTCCCTATGTGGTGCAGGATGAGCCGCTTTATTTAATACATCAAGTCGATTTACTCATATCCATTGTTGGTACTAATTTGCTCACAACATTTAAGGAAAATCTTAAACCTAGCGTTAATGTAGGCGATGTTTTAGAAGATGACGACGATGAAGATGATCCCGACATATTGTTCAAGCGTTTGCCGGATAATGCATTCGAAATGCAAAAGTGCATAATGTCGGCGCAGGCGTGTATGTTGTTGTTAATATTGAAGGATCATCTAAAAAATATGTATAGTTTAACAGATGGTAAAATATCGCGGTACTCACCATCTGAACCGAAGTTATACGAGAAGGCGGTAGTTCGTAAAACTGTAACAGATTTTAATCCTAAAACAACAATAGATATTATTAAGAAACAACAGGAGTCGAAGTTAGCTTCCAATGTTGCAATTGGCCAAACCAGTTTGAATAATGACGAACGTATGGATTTGGTTATAAAATATTTAGATTTTAAAAAGTTAATGCTTAAACTGGATCCCGACGATGAGGATTCCGATGACGAGGGTCGCAATAAATCGAAATTAAACTCAACAGCTAACACATCACTGCTGAACTCGAGTTCGGCGAGCGCAAATAAGTCCACAGATGACAGCTGTTTAGATGGGGATAAATCAATGAAGCAGGAGAATTTGACTTAATTAAGTTTTGTGACTATTGTAAGATGATGATGAGTAATATAATGAAAATATATATATATAATCATGTACAAACATACTTTCATAAATAAACACAAAAAAATTCACACAAATTTACGCGTTAAGCTTGTGCAAACCTAACGGGCGTTTCAACAATCAAATTACTTGCATACCCAAAGGGGAGTTAACTGTAAGAAAAACGAAGGAGAAGGAGTGTGCTCTCTTTGATTACTTTTTATTATAAAATTAATTCTATTATAGAAATAACAAGCAAACGTTGTGGGATTCCGCGCGTAAACATTTTTTTTCACCCAAAAATCAATCAAGTTTATATAAAGTCAAGAATCTAAGTAAAGCATATAGCGCAAACGTGTAACAGAAATCGGTTTAATGCTCGTCGGAAATCCCAAATCACGAATTAGAGAAAATTTAGAAAAATTTAACACAGGTAAGGTTAACTCTGTTACGTTATTAACAATTCTTGGTTGATGCAGAATAACAGCGGATGACTACTTACCGTTGCAAATAGTGTTGGATTGCTGAAATTACAACTCTTGACGAGAAAAAATTCATATAACGGAAACTCTAAAAATTCACTGTGTACATAATTGTCTACTAGGCCCATGCAGAAGTCTTTGAAAACGGTAAAAGGGGATGGAAAATCATATTTTGTTGAAAACTGTTTGTAAAAATGTATAAAACAAGAAAAAAAAAACAAGAAAGAAAAACCGTTAATACCCTTCACAGACACAAAAGAGTCCTTACAAAAACTTTGATCGGTCAGTTTGTATGAAAGATGTATGTTAAGTGGTCCGATATCGATTGTTCTGACAAAAGAGCAGCTATTTGAGAAAAGTATGGGTGCAAAATTTTAGATCGACATCTCAAAAACGAACGGCTGGTCAGTTGTCTCCGAGCACCTAGAAAGTCAGGACAACATTTTCGTGCACGGCGTTTTTCTGTGGAAGTCTCCAAGAAACTTAAATGAAGGCTCAGTTGGGTCCGACAAGACATCACAGCCGATTGGAAGTTTAACCACGACAACGCACCGGCTCACACCGCCTTTCTTGTGAACAGTTACCTAACCAATGTCGGCATCCAAACGCTTCCGCAGCCGCCCTACAGCCCAGATGCGGCTCGGACTCTTTTTTTTGTTTTCTTGCCCGAAAAGAAGACGACAGAGGGGAACCAAGCAGCATGCAGCTCGGATCTCAAGGCTATTCCAGGGAATGCCTATCGTGACGCCTTCAATGCTTGGAAATAGCGCTGGCAGCACTGCATCGACGCAGAAGGAATCTATTTTTAAAGTTCCTTAAGAATTGTAACGATTGGTTCAATACATTTTTTTTAATCGATTTAATTCTATAACTTTCTGTACTAACCCTGCATGTCTTTGACGCATTCCACCTGATCACCCTGATCTGTCTATCAGCCCTTTCGGAAATTTCATTATATGCATATCGATTTTAGCGACTTGTACATATGCATATTTACGGATATGGTTCAGGGGAAGGACACTAGTATTTTGGTAATTTTTGTTTCCTGGAATTCCTTTTGGCCTGAATCCATCTTCTACCTACCTGCTTCTAAGGACATTCTCTGACGAAATACGATGTGACATTATTGTCTTATTTACCCTTTCGTTATTGAAGTTCGATCGTTTCCTCCGTTGTTACCTACCTCACCCATATATCTGACTTGAAACCTTCTCTCCCCGAAAAAGCAAGAAGATATGTAGTCTTTTTATCCATAAATTTTATGTTTATCGAGCTACGTCCGAAGGTCCTCGTGGAGAATTAACCTAAAACCGCCAATCTTGCATTTTCTTGCAAAGCTTTCCGCTGAAACTTCGATTGACAGAGAACAGCGGGTTGTTGTTGTAGCGGCAGAAAACATTCCTGAGGTAATTTCGAATCATGGTACCGAGTTGACAGTTTTAAGTCGGATAAAAATCCGGGTCCGTTCCGGTTACTTAGATCCGACTGTCGTGGAAACAGCGAACCGATGTAATCGCTTCAAGCGTTTTCTCTATCCAACCACCGTAAAGCAAGATTGGCTTGACTATCGCTATGAAACACTAATGCATGAATCATTTTCAAGGCAGTCGGGTCTAGGTAACCGGAACGGATCAGGATTTTATCTTGCCAAGGACCCTAAACAACTTTAGGAATGCCGCTACAACAACAATAGTCGATGCATGAAGGCCGATGTAGACCCCTGGCACCATTGATATCTTTTTTTCCCTCCTCAACATTGAGTTTCCACATGATTTTGATATCCAAAATTACACCCAGGTATTTACTTGGCATTCTTCTTAATTGTTAACTTAACCGCATTGAACCTCTGGAGTTACAATGTCGAGATTTTGTACCTCCTTATAAATGGTACCATATCCGTCTTATCGGGATTTACCTCTAGGTAAGTCGATTATGTCTCAAGTCATTGATTTTTGGATTTTGTATTTCTCCTACATTCTTGTGAGGCCAAAAGTCATATGAGAAGCTTCACAACGCTCCTTTATGTTAACTTTTAATTGTGGGAATCTCTAAATAAGCTCCTTTAGTGACTAAGAACCGTTATGTTGTACTCTTTTTTTGACGCAGTTGGTGCTGTCAAACATGCGGATATCCAAAATTAATTATACGACGAGAAGCTCGACCAAAGCGTGGAAAGCCTCACTTATTTATCTTCAAAAATATATCTATGTATATATATGTATGTAAGTATGTAAATATGTCTGTATATATGTAAACATATCAGATTGCAGTCAGGGATTACAATTGTAATAAAAATACAGCGCAATCTGAAAAATACCTTTAACGAGCGATAAAAATAGTATCGTAGAGCAACAATCAGAGATCCGTTATATCAATCGAATAACACCCATGACACCGCATTCCAACACAGCGTCATACAGCGCCACACAGAATAACACAGAGCAGTTTGCAGCGAGCAATACACTGTGTGCGTGTGTGGTATGCATGAGTGTGTATGGTATGCTATAAGCTGGCAGGTGCTGTAGGTGTTGAAGGCCAACGGCATCGTGTTCATTGATGTGGAATGAAAAATAGCAGAGAATCAAATAAAATTGCTGGCGACAAAACTGCTTTGCCGCAACGACTGCTCGGCTGCAGCTTTGCGTTGTCGTCGTCGTCGTATGGGCGGCCGACCAAAGCGCAGCCAACGCCGAGAACAAACGACAGCAGGTGGAGGTTAACGCAAATATGGGTGTTGGTTTAACGAACGGAAGTGCTGGCGCACATATAAAATTAAATCAAATGGGTATTTAAAAGGTTTAAATCGTGTTTTCCACGTGGACTGAAAATTGCCGCAAGCCGGGTCGAGCAATGATTAATACAAGCGATTGCGTTGTATGAGTACAAACAAGAGGCACAAGAGTGAAACGAGCAGCGGAGGAGGCGTGCGCACTGTGAAGCGATTTCGGCGCTGAAATTTACGTACGTTTTTGGAGAACAGTCGCATTTGAGGGTGTTGGCGGGGAGTTCGTGTTATTTCTTCACGCCGTACTTGACAGCATTAAAATTTGGTGTATGTTTGTATGTATGTCTGTAAGCACATATTTGGTGCAGTAAATTTCTGCTCAAATAAGTTCAAATGTGTAAACAACCGTGGGCGTTATTGCATTGCCGTTGCGACTTTGTGACGGTATTTATGAATTACAACGGTATATGTATTATAACTACTTATACATACCCTGTAGGAAAAACGTAATGTCACTGCTAGCATTTATATTCTTTGCTCCACATTCCTTCCTTTACTTATGTTTAACAACAACGCCGCTATCACTTCTTTTCTTCGCTATTTGCCGCTAATGGGAGATGCCAAGTGCAGCCAGCACTTTTCAACTGATCTTTGCGTCTGAGTGGAGTCTTCCTCTTCCTTTGCTTCCACCTTCGGCTACTGAATCTAATACTTTCAGAGCTGGAGTGTTCTCTTTGTTTTTACCAATTTTCAGTTCCTCATTATGTCCTATGTAGGCTAGGTTAGGTAAATAGGCTGATTTTTCATGAAACCACGAAAAATCCCACTTGGACAGCTGGAGTCACCTGTCCATTATGATGTCCAGAACCCCTAGGTATTGATCAAAAAGACTGCTATATATTTACAAAGGGCCAAGAGCCAGCCACAGAGTTATTCTGCCGGCTAATATCTACTCCATCCCATTCGCTGGGTTCGTAAAAAGTATGACCACCGTATTGCTTCAACTATGACTTTGGCTGGATTAAGAGGTCGATGCTAAGAGAGATCTCTTTTAGACAGCTTAGAACGCCGGTCCGTTGTGGTACTTAAACTTTTTTATAATAAACCATAAGATCCTTAGTAATCGACAAAGCGCTTTTAGACTATTATAAATTCATTGGGACGGCTACTGCCAGTTCCCACTATATCTTCTGGTTCACCGAAGGTAAGATTATCGAGATGTTTCAGTCTAAGTCTGGTAAAGGCCGAACAATGGAGAAGAAAGTGCCTGGATGTTTCCACTTCAGCCTACACCATACATTTGAACCCTAACGTCCGGTCAGATTTTAAGATTCTGACAGTCTCCAGTAAAAGATTTTACAATTACGACGATATGAATATTGCTCAGAGAAAGCAGTTTAGTAGATCTCTTGTGTTACGAGTATACTCGAGGCCAGAAGTATCTCGCAGTCCAGTGCGAGAATACCAGAAAAAATGGAGATTTAAGGGTGTCTCTTCTAGCTAGTTCATCGGTTTTGCAGATTCCAGCAAATCCGCTGTGACCAGACACCAAAACGAGATGCTTGATGCTAACTCTAGTCTGAGTGAATGAAGTGAATGCTCACCTCCCTGAAAGAGGCCGAAATTCGTTGTACCGTGATAGCAGTCACTACTGCCTGAAAATCCATAAAATAATCCGGTAGCCTAAAGCTAAGATTGGCGGGGAGCTCCGAACCAAAAATTCCCCTTCAACCTTTCCTCTTAGCTTCGACCTATCCTTGAAGAAACTCGCTGCGCCTCTTCTCCAGCGACTTCTCCCCATTCCCCCCACCCGCGTCGGTATGTGAGCAGAGAAAAAGTCGTAAGGAATAGCCTCTGTGACGCTGTGATTCAAGTTTTCAGGAATTCAGTAGAAGAAAGAGAGAATTCCAGCGGGCTCTTGTTCGGACCCCAGTCTCCCTGAGTGTTAAGTCGCTGGCATGCAGTATTTCCTAACACACCAATTGTGTATCTGTTCAATTTTGGCAGCACTGAAATGCATTGCAATTTCCAATTAGGTACCTTCATATGTATGCGCCCCTTACTCTCATTTCAAAGTATCAAAAACTTTAGTAGTCAATAGCTCGACCGAAGGATACGCTAATTTAGCGTTTAGCCCCAAAAAAATGGGGCAAAAGCAAGCAACTGTTACGCCCACTAAGCGATAGTGCAAATGAGTTCGCTAAATTTGAGGTTATTTCATAAATTAAAATAAAGTATAATGCCGCCAATTTAAATGCTCAATGCAGAGGCTAATGTTGCTGATTGTGGCGTGGAGAGCGGAGCGGTTGGACAGGAGCAGTGCACCATTGTGTCACAAAAATGTGCGCGCTCACATTAGATTTGAATTACGCACAAAGTTTTGCCATATTTTATCAATTATGTGCTTTGGACGCACTTGAGTGCACATTAAGCGAATGATTTCCTCGCTTTTGGCCACAAAGGTCACACGAAGCCGTAAGTGAACGAAAACCGAAAATCGTTGCAATGAAATGATTGTTGGATCGCGGCGGTTATAATATAGAATTGTCTAAAAAATGTTTTGAGGTGCTCCACTTTTTATAATAGGCTCTTCACGGGATTCTACCGATGTGGATTGGCTGACCTTTGGTTTTAGTTTGTGATCTGTGTTTTAGAGAGTGGTGTAAGGTTCATCAAACTGCTTTCTGTGTGGAAAAGCAAGGTCTTCAATAGATAGGTTCTTCACCGCATTTTTTCTGCCATTGATTTGCTGACCTTTCCTTTCTGTTTGTGGACTATATATTGAGGTTATTTGGGAATGTGTGTAAGATCCAACAAACTCTTTTAAACTGGAAAAGCACGGCCTTAAATAAATAGGCTCTTTACTTTACTTTTTTTCTACCAACTTTAGAACGCTCGACCTTTATTTAAAGTTTTAGTCTGTATTTTGAGAGAAGGTCTGTATTGGGAAAGAAGGTTTCAACTCACACTAAAAGAGGATGGATAGCGCAGGAGCAGGCTACTCGCTAGCGGAATATGGAACATCTGGACAGAAGTATCAAAAATGCCTAACGAACTGGTTGCAGGAATCTATTGCTGGGATCTTTTATAGACAGATCAAAAATGCCTAATTGAGTGGAAGTCAAAATCTATTGCTCGGTGTCGAATCTCAGACTACCTTTCAAGCTACCGAAGTACACAGTATCTTCTAGGCGGAAGTGTTTGCGGTCAGAAAAGTGACTGAGGTAGCTAACAATGAAGGAAACAGTATAAAGAAGATAAATACAAACGTCGATAGCCAAGCGGTAATTAAGGCACATCGATTAGCATCAGAGAATGTTCTTAGAAGTTGGGAAGCAGTAGATGTAGTGGCTGCCGAAAAGCACCTGCATGTATAATGGGTTCCAGGTCGCAAAGGAAATCTTTGAAACGAAAAAGCTGCTGAGATTGTCATCCATCTGGCTGCCGAAAAGCGGTTGCAAATATACTAGGTTCCAGTCCACCAAGGAAATCTTGGAAACGAAAAAAGTGATGAGATTGTCATCCGTCTGGATTCCGAAGCACTACATGAAATATGGATATCACTAAAAACGATATATAATTAAATTTTCGAAAGAACTGACAAATCAGGGAGAGATGGAATGTCTTACGGACATACAGGATCGCCGAGACTATGCGCAAGAAGACCGAAAGAAAACATGCCTGCTTTTTATTTACACGGTCTGGAAAGTACTGTAGGACGGTTGGTCTAATGGCTGGACGTATCACATGCAAGCCGAATGGGCCCAAGTATACGTAATGACAATACGCACAGAAAGTGCAGGGAGGTAAGCATGAGAGCTGGAACACCTCTTATTCTTCTATCCAGCATTACATGGAACATATCTTAGTTATATAGAAGCTTTAGAGTTCAAGAGTCTACGTTCCCACGTCGGGTCTACGTAACCGGAACGGACCCGGACACTTATCCGCCTAAGGACTATCAACTCGGCAGAATTCTGCCGCCACAACAACAACATGTACGACATGACAGCCAACCAATCCGTATCCAAAACGGGTATAAAATTTCCTTCCAAAATGTGATCGTTGAGGGTTCATATCCTCTCTCTCGTTCGGAGATGATTTGAATTGAAGAGTTGATCACTTGCTCTCTCTTAACTCCATCCAAAATCGTATAGCAAATAGAAGACGAAACGTTATCGTTCCTTCTTTAAATATTATTTATTATTTAATATTATTTACAAAAAAAAAAATACAAAACATTCACATCTTTTAAAGCCACTCACTTGCAACAACGCAAATCAGTTTGGAGTAGCAGGAAGAACTTTCCGAAAAAATACCTAACCAAAAATAGATGCAAACAAATTTAATTCAATGCCTGTCCACATGGAAATGGAATGGCGAAAACCGAAGTTTAAGTGCATTCGTAATTTTATTGTTGGTTAAAACTTTGCCAGTTTTGTGTGTGGTTGCACTTTGCCACCATGCCACTTTGCCAAAGTGTCATGTTCAACACCGACGCAACAATGCCGCAGAGTCTTGTAAAAAGACACAAACTAAATATCGAAAAAGATGGGCTATGCAACACACACACACATCCATGCACATCTGTATATAGATTGCGCCTGCGTCTGTGTGTGTGTGTGTGTGGGTGAAGAAATGAGTAAAACTTTTTGACCGCATTTAAACGGAAGTAAAGTGGTTAAATAGCGACAACGATGGGTTTTGCAACTGCAAATGGGCCACATTCATCACCACGATAATACAACTGTATGTGTGTATGTAAGAATGTTCATGCAAATGGAAAATGAAGAGACATGTTTTATATAAAAAGAAATTTATTTACTTCAAGTACTAGTTTTGTATGTTAATCCCTACTTATTGGTTGGTTTCTGGTGCTTTGAAGTGAATAGCTCAGGCGATAACCGCTAATTTCGACTTAAAAATACTGTCATCGAATTTACATTTTCTGGCAGTGGGATCCTAAGAGTGAGTCTGTGATGATGAAACGAAATTTCTAAATTCGCTTTTGTCTAGAAGTAGAAGCTTTTTGATCTGTGCACCCTCAGAACTGCCCCAAAATAACTTTCTATGTTGCTAGCGGTCCAAGACCTGAGGTGTTTCTCTAGGCTTCATTGCTTCAAATATTCGACTTAGAATTAGAGGTACGGAAATCTTTAATTGCCGCAGAATCCCACTTGGCACCATCTGTTATGTTCACAAGACTGAATTCTAGTTATTTAGTTTAAAGCTGTCTTCTGTAGATGGATTACTACAGGAGATGCATACTGCTCCTAATACTCGTATTTTCCGCCTCATAAATATACAAAAATCACGGTAGAATTACTCAATTCGGCTTCGAATTGCTCTAGCGAATAACTGCTTCGATTCGAGGGCTATGGATGTATAATGGAAGCAAGAGCGCCCACGCATTCAATGGAAAGACCAAGTGCATAGCGACCTTTTGGCATTTGGGATGTACAACTGGCGTGACTTTGGAAAGGATGGAGGTAACTGGTGAAGTTTTATGTTCTCGGCTTAGACCGACCCATGGTTATAGGGCCAAAGAAGAAGAAGAAGAACATGCATTTTAAGATTGCTTTGAAATTTGTAACAAACGGAATGAAACGTCGAAGACTCTGTAAAATATACTTGTATATATGTATAAATGATCAGTTTGACGAATTGAGTCTTCACGATATTTTGCATGTTGCATATTTTGAAACTCAGTGTGGGTTATTGCCTAAGGCAATCTTGCAATCTTCGAAGAAATTATACAGATCGAATCACTATAGCATATAGTTGACATACAAACTGACCGATAAAAAGCCATTTCTTGACAGCATTTCGCATAGATTGATAGATCCAAGGCAACCGTAAAATATATGAAAAAATGGTTGAGATCGGATCATTATAGAATAGCTTAGGTTAAGTTAAACTGGTAGGCCAACTCATAGGCCCGTGTTGGGCCTTTGCGATATCAGATGAAGTTCAGTTGCTAGGTCTATGAGTAGTAGTTATCCTTAGGATGCCTGCGCTTGACGCTAAATTTAACAGACTCTGTGGCCTCACTACCGTTATCATACCGTGTGGAGCCCAGATGCTTACAGCGTAGTCTTGTCAATGAGGTGCCTTGCTCTAAACATTTCCAGCAGTCTTCTGGATTTTTTAGCTCTATTTTTCGGGCGTATATCAGCACCCAACAGTGAACAGTAGGTATACTGATAATGTTCTTACAGTCTCTTCTATCAAGTGCCAATAAGGATTGCGATCTACCGATTTGCCCATGACTATTGCAGTTTTGCACCAAGTCAGCTCATTTCCATCCGGTTTTGATTTTTTTTGTACATGGTTCTGAGGTCCAGATCACCGTATAAACAATGCACTCTTAGCAATCTCGTCCGTTATTTAATTGCCATCGATGGCTTTGTGGCCTGGTGCCCAGTAGAAGTGAAGTTGCTTGCTTTTGGCTACTCTTTCCACTGCTGCCCTGCGATACGACGTCACTGCCTTCATTGCTGCTTGGGTGTCTACATAGATGTTAACTCTGCAATTGTTTGCAGGTGCATTAGAGGCCAGCGGCCGCGGCTTTCGCTATAGCAAAGACTTCAGCCTGAAATATACGGCAGTGGACCGGCAACTTAAAAGGATGAATTATGCCTAACTCTGCACAGTATATTCCCGCACCAACTCCATCGTTCATCCATATTAATGTTTAGAGTGTTGCGCGTACCACACACCAACCATCTTTTTCTTTGTTTATTTAGATCCCTTTAAGTTGAAAAGTGGGATCAATGTGGTCTTTACCAAACTGCTATTACCTACTGAGCTGTGCCCGAAGGTTCTATATGTAAATTCTCCTGCAGCCAGTAGTCGTCCTGCCGATTTTGAGGTCCTTAGGTTGCAGGTTTAGTACCAATTCAAGAGCCGCCGTTGGAGTTGCTCTTAAAGCTCCCGTTATGCACAGCGTAGAGAGCCTCTGAACCCTTTCCTTTCTTTTTAGCTGTTTCTTGTATTGAGTCACTTTTTTACTTGGCTATAGTCCAGTCCATATCATTAAGCTATTTGCTCTTAATCTAAATATACTCATCGCCATAAAAATGCTCATACTTCTACAATTTCCAACCAACCAAAAGCAAATGTATATTATTATGATTTTTTTCTCTGTTTATCAAAAACCCTTTTATCACAGCAAAAAAAAATATTCTCCAAAGCCGCTTTGTGCCATTTAATGCAGAAGCATTTACTTTTGCCGAATTCAATGCACTTGAATTTACATATTATAATCCCGTGTTCTATCATAAAGCGCTCAAGCCACTTATTACGGCATGACCCCGCCCCAGCCCAGTTCAAAAAGGGCTTATGAATAGCTGCTGCGACCTGTAAAAACTTTTGAGAGCCACTCGCAATAAACGCTGTGCACGTCGCCATTCAAAATGTTTGCAAAAGTAGAAAATAAAAAGGAAAATTCAAAATGAAAATGAAAAAAGTTCCGAAAACGTAAATGCAAATGCAAATTATAGTGTATGAAATTATTTAGTGAACGGTTTAAAAACGAAATTGAAGTAGAAATTCTCCAGCAGCAAAGTAAAAAAAAGCACACACAAAAAACAAATTGCGGCCAATAAGAAACAAAATAACAGTAAAAAAAGTTGCAGCGACATTGTAAAAAGTTGATAAACGCAAAGCGAAGCAGGAAGTTAAGTTCAGCGCATGTCAAACTGCCACTTAAAGTCATTGCTGTGCGATGCTTGGAGATGCCAGCAAAAAGTTGAGGCAAATAACAAGAAAAACAACAGCGTTTACAACAACAAAGAACAGCTTGTTTGCCGCTTACCCTTTGCCAAGCGAATTTTTTGCATTTCTCTCTTTGTTGCCATACTTCTTTTGCTTTTGTTTTTGTTCTTTTTGCCTCTGCTGTTGTTCTTGTTATTCTGCTTGCTCTGTCTATTGTTTTACGCTGCGTTTTCTGCGCGCTTTCCATTCGGTTACTTGCAACCATATTTTTATAGTTTTGCATATAATTTCATTTAACTTTTCAATTGCAACTGCAACAATTTCGTAATGCTGCCTTTTTTCATTAAAGTTCGCCTTCACATTCGCCGTTCCTACAGCAGTATCCTGTGCAGCTGCATCGAGGAGTTTTTTGTGTTTTGCGTTTTACGCTTTGCAACGTCGCTAAACGGTACAGTGTGTCCTAATAGTAATGACCATCTAACGGTAGTTTTTTGGTATATATAGTAATTGACTCTTATGTCTCCAAAAAATTCTTAGCTTGCTTAGCTTTCTAGCTATACGACGTGACCGAAGGACTAATTCATTTTATAAGAAATTGTTTCACGATTCTCAATATCTGACGATGATCAACCGATGGATATAGATCCAGTAAGGTTTGTGGCTCCTGTGATTGACGTCGGGCAGAGGCTTAATCGTAACGTCCTTCGGTTCTTTCCAATGATGTTGAGTGGTCCTGTACAGCACTTCTCAGACGAGTTGATAGAGGCCGCATGTGTACTATGACTAAGAGCTGCCTCCACCGAATCAAGGGTGTAATGCGACTCCCGTACACATCGGATGATTTGCAGTGAGGAGGTAAATTCGGCTGTGTTCTAACAGAGCCTTCTCAACAGCAGATCTCCACGGGAAGTAATGTTGACCTTAACACTTTCATGTACTCCGATGAGGCGCACGTTTGTGTTCCCCTTCATAAAAACCATGACTCAAAACTTACTATGTTGAGCCAAAGATCGTAAGAATCAGGTTGAGTATAAAAAAAAACCAACAACACTTCCGATGTAGGTAAAAGCGGCTCGAGAGCTAGTCGCAAGTTTAGTTCCCTGGAGGTTTTTCGCAAAAGATGAGCACACTGTTTGAGGAGCATATGCTAGACGATGACGATCTAGTGGCACTCATAAGACGACGTGTAGTGCGGTGGTTGCAGATGACGCGGAGTCCTCAACGACCACTTCAAGCAGGCTCAGTTGCTAAGAGGCAGGCTTCTAAAAACGAAACGAACCGGAGACAAGCACAAAAAGGAGAGGAAACGTAGTGGCAAATGTCCCTCAACCAGAAATTAGATCTTCCGGTGGTTCTGATGAGCCTCGCAAGGTGGGCACGAACGGTGCCACTCCGCAGACATCTACGAGACAGTAAATATCTAGAAGTGCCAGAGTAGCTCTCTCTGAGCAGACGTATGGGCAGCAACCATCACCTTTAGCAAAGGGAGATAGAGGAGAAATATAAACGTCAGTCCCCAGACGCAGCAGTGAGAGTCAGTGGCATCTCTTGGTTAATGCAAGCCTGTCAGAAAGACAAGATAGCAAAAGGGCTGTACCACTAACTGTAAGACCATAACAGGGTGAACCCGGTAACGGAAAAGTGGGAAAATAACACCATAAGAACTTCCGAGAGGCAAAAAGAGAATGAACCTAAAGCGATCCGAGAACAACACTTGGCTCCAAATCCAAGATGGTAGGGGGCCACGGGCGTTCGGAAGACAACGTCCGCTCCAAATCCCTGATGATTGAGTGTCAGCGCCAATATTTGGAAGCCTTAGAAGACATATGAACAGCAGTGCCGACTTTATCGAGCAGAGATCTTGGGGTCGGATGTACTTACTGCGTTGAAGGATAACATCATGGTTGAGATCTACAGGAGTTTGTGAAAAACTTGTCTTTTTCCATGGTGTTCAGGTTAGGCCTGTCATTAGTCATCTGGCCAGCTAAGAACGCTCGAAGCTGAGAGGTTGGAAAGGCCCGGTTCTTTGCACGAAGAAGGGAGTAGAAATA
Source organism: Bactrocera dorsalis (assembly GCF_023373825.1). Lineage (NCBI taxonomy): Eukaryota > Metazoa > Arthropoda > Insecta > Diptera > Tephritidae > Bactrocera > Bactrocera dorsalis. Next base: position 100,035,157 of record NC_064303.1, read on the forward strand.
CCGCCTATGTAGAGCACAAAACTTCCACATTTCAGGCGACTTTACTGCTTTATAATATACCGAGAAAAAATAACCACAAAAAAGGGAACTCTCGTTCGAAATCAAATCTTTGATTTGATACTCTCGTGTGTTTAATATGATATATAGCACCGCACATCAGTGTTGTTTCTGGAACACTAGATCTATATCCAAAAAAGAAAGACACGATGAAGTTAAAAATACCCGTTAGATGATAATTCTTATTATTTTTTGTCGAAAATACTAATTTTAAGAAGGGTGAATGGTTTTATTAAACACACTGTTCTACTACCTTTTTATACCTTGAACAGGGTGTATTAAGTTTGCCATGAGGCTTGTAAAACCCAAAAAGTTAGGTTGAAGACCCTATAATATATAAAAGATCAGCGTGACGAGATGAGTTTATTTGACATTTCCGTCCGTCGTCTGTCTGTCTGTATATAGGTGAACTAGTCTCTGAGATTTTGAGATACCGTCCTGAGTTTTAGCACATATTTTTTTCTCCCCAAGAAGCTGCTTGTTTGTCGGAACTGACGATATCGGACCATTATAGCATATAGCTCTCATACAAACTGAACGATCGGAATCGAGTGATTGCATGGAAAACTTTTTTTTTTAACGAGTTAACAAACTGAATGTTGAGTTTTGGTTTAAATCTCCACAATTTTTTCTCGTACTTTCAACATTTTCACTTTTACCCACATATATTCATTCGTATATTTTCGTAATTTTTTTTCGTGTAACGAAACGAGCCAACGACTGTTTCTTCTCAATTATGTGCATTCATTGCCTTGAGCTTTGCCTCATCCATTGGCGGTAGCTTCTTTCGCCGCATCTTTACAACCTTTTGTTGCAGTGTTGCACGGCATTTGACCCCGTTTCGTTTGGTGGCGGCGCAACCAACTTGCTGCTAAATTGTTTGTGAACTCATCTTTTTCAGCCGAATGCTGCTGATTTTTTACAAGCGTCCGCGAATTACTCGTGGTGCACCTGCGTATGTACATACATACAAACATATATACCAGCTGTGTATAGTACAGTTATATATGGTTATATGTATTTTCCATTTCAATAGTAAAGTTGCAGTTGCAGGCAGTCAAAAGCGCGCTCTTTGGCCAAAGCGACAAAGATGAATGAATCGTCCGAGGATGGACCATTGGCTGCCGCCTGCTGCCTTCTGCTTGTTCAGAGTTGCTCAGTTGATTGGCTCACTTCTTTCCCGGTTTTTGGTGGTTAATTTGAAACATCTTTTGGTGCGTACTTTCAAAGCGGATATGCAAAAAACGCCGAGCAAAACAAAAAGCGCATTCGCGTTCACAGCTGCAACTTTTTCGCTTCGTGCGTTGAGTATTTACTTTGCATTTGCCAAACTTTTTCTCAAAGCGCAATATTATTCTCTGTAGTATATATACATACGTATACTCGTAGTTACTTGCATGCTATGTAAGGAATATTCAATTCCATGGTTGGGTGCTAAAAAATTTAATATGGTTTACTTGGACTTAATGGTGTAATGGATTATACATGGCTCATGGAAGTCAAACGTCGAAGATAGAGTAAGGAAGGCATTGGTCGCCTTATAAAGGAGAATGTTGGTTATTTTTCGAAAGAACAATCTTTGTCATTTATTTTTTGAACATTATCTCTTTCAAATGTTGGCCACGGTTGCGTCTCAGATGGTCCATTCGATGAGTCAAAGAGGGCAATCGACCGACCCAAAACGTGAAATTATTTGCTCTTCGAAGTGTTATCTCAACAAATTCATTAATTGATGCGATGTGTGGGAAGTGGCGTCATCTAATGGAAATAAAATGTTGCTGAGTTCACGAGCTTCAATTGCAGGCATCAAAAAGTGGGTTATCATGGCCCGAATATGGTGGCCATTGACGGTTACGTTCTCACTGGCATCATTTTTGAAGAAATATGGACCGATGATTCCACCGGCCCACAAACCACACCAAACCTTTGTTTTTTCTGGATGAAATGGCAGCTCTTGAATCTCTTCAGGTTGCTCTTTGTCCCAAATGCGGCAATTTTGCTTGTTTAGATACACATTGAATTAGAAATGGGCCTCATCGCTGAATAAAATATTGCTCGAAGGCGTCGGATCTTCTTGGAACTTTTCAAGAGCCCATAGAGCGAAGCGATGTCGCTTGGAAAGGTCGAGCGGCTTCAGTTCTAACACAAGCCTTATTTTGTACGTCTTCAATTTAAGACCTCGATGTAAAAAGCGCCACTTCCTTCCATACGTCAGTCCAAGTTGCTACGAACGGCGCCAAATCGGCTTTCCACGGTCTTTGTTTAGACTTTCAGCTACGACTGCTATATTTTCTTCACTTCACGTAGTCTATTCGGACGAATATTATCCAATAATGAATGCTGGGTCTCAATATGGGAGATGGTGTTGCGAATAGTACGCTCAGTGGGCCGATTATATTGATCATAAGTTGAGCGAAGCCTGCTGGGGGTTCTCACCGTAGTTAAGGCAATATTGTTCTATGGGATTGTTGTCTCGGGCAGGGTGCTTTGAAAAACCAACCAAGCTAAGCGTGTTCAAAAAGCATCACTCATCGGCGCCTGTGGTACACTAAGGACAACACCAATAAATCAATGTTTGAAGGCGCTTTACGGCAAAGATTGCCATTCGACTTAGGGAAGCTAGGTATATGTGGGTGCTGGGCAGGTACACACTGAACTTCTCCACTACATCGATTACATTCTTTACAATCTAGATCACTGCATCGCTGAATCTTCTCCTGGCGGTTGCTTCTTTGCTTACATATTTGGTTGGAATTTGTGGGCGGTGCTAAGTCCTTGGAAAAGAGGTGCAGTGAGTTATTCATGGATGGATCAAAGTTAAGAGGGATGGTAAAAGGTGGAGGCTTCTATCGGGTGCTCTCAAGTACGATAAAAATGTCAGTTGTATTCATTGCTTACCTTGTCTGTAGCAGGTTAGACATGTGTTTGTGTGCTTGGCCATTTTTGTTTGTTAAAAGCTTATACTTTGTTGCTTGTACGGCTCCATAATCGTCAAAGATAGCACCGTGTGACTTCTTCCTATTTCCAAATATAAAGAGAATTTGAAAAGGCCGTTGTTTTATAAGGTAGATGAAACTAGCCATTCTTACAGCTGCTGAAATGACACACATTGTTGCTAACGTATTTTTAAAGCTTTAAGCATGCTGCTGGTGGACTGCAGCCATTTAAGTATTTTTGAAAAGCAAACAAAATGTATTCACAGAAAAAAAGAAAAAAAATGCAAAAAATTCACGAAAAAAATTTAACTTTAAACACAATACACCAGTTGAGTTAATAATGCATATTTCAAGGCGCTAAGCAGAAGTTGCCTATTTTGCATGTTGCACAGCAGGTACGATAGCAGTGCATTTTTTTGCTGCAATTTCACCGACGCCTTACAACGCTTACACTTTTTACGGCTGCTTATGCCAGCTTTTCTTACACTTCCGCTCGAGAGTGAGTAGACAAGCTGAGTGTGTGTATATACCTATATTTATCATATTGTTGCCACTGTTGTTGCATGCAGCTTAAGTGAAAATAAATAGGGGATTTTGTTGTTGTAGATTATGACGCAAATATACACATGAAAACTGTAGAAGCGGCTGCTAAGAACATAAGCAAAATGAGAAGCTAACGGATAGTAAATGCAAATACAAAGTCGGAATAGCGCTCACACACACACGCTCGCAGCTAGACCAAAATATAAGCGGTAAAAATGAGCAGCCAAATATTGTAGCTTTAAAGGCGAGGCAGGCAGAGGTGGAGCAGAAAGAAGACAGTGCTACAAATGTTGCATAATATTATGCAGATGCGCATTACGGGCATTTTGGCAGCGCCAAGCGAGTGCGCCAGTGTGTGTGCGTGTATGTGTTGGTGTGAGTGGCATGACAGGTTTTACGCCAACAAACAAAATTTTGCTGTGATTTAAAATTTTAAAAGCTTGTTCGTTTTGACAGATTGAAAGCTAGAATTTTTTCAATCACAGCCGAGTGTGTGCATGTTGTATTTTTATTGACTCTGCGGAGTAAACATTTTGGTGCCAGATCGGCTTAAATACTTATTTGGAGAAGACTGCTAATAAGAGTGATTTTAAGTGCGTAGCTGAAATGACATGATTCAGAAAATCTGGGTACTTAGGTGACTGCGAGACTGGGTCAGGAGTCCTCGTGAACTTTGATTCAGTTCCAATATACTTGGATTAACAGGCCACCGAACATATTTCTATATGTCGTTTATCTGCTCACATACCTTTGAAAGAGGCAAAGGAAACAAGAACTAGCTGGAGGATATGAATATCCGAGTCTAGCTCCGGATGTCGTTCTTTTGCTCACATACCTACGGTTGAGGCAAAGGAAGAAGAACTCGCTGAAAAATATAAATGATGAGCTTTTTTAAAGATGAATCTAAGCTTGCGTGGGTTGGTGGCGGACATCTTAATTCAGCTCCAGTTTTGTGCTTACTGACCACTGCAGCGTCTTCCAATTGGAGGTTGCTGTCATAAAGTTAGCCGAAGATCTACTACTCCGGAGCGCAGTCTTCTTCAGTATGTTGACCATCTACTCCAATAGTAGGGCAGTGATTACTTTGCTGACTGTTTACGCGCCAGACTGGTGAAAGAAAGTCTAGACGTCTTATCCTAGCATCGAATTATTTATGATTAGACCGTTTTAGGTGCTTGGCCACAGCGGGATTGTTGGAAACATTAAGACTGATGAGCTTATTAGGACATGTACTTGAGTCTCAAAACTTGCAGCTGTACGTTAGGAACTTGAAATGCCGTCTCAAAGTTCCCTTATACCGAGTTGCTGATGAGTGGTGAGCAGGAGTGCATGTCGAGTAGAAAATCGTTCGGCTGTCTGTTGGGATTGGCTGCAACCATATAGTGTTTGAAGTCAATGTTAGGACCTTGGAGCGTACGCACGTCTAAAACACTGGAGACGTGTTTTCCGTCTATCACAACATGATCGATCTGGTTGGTGATTTTTCGATTCGGAGTCAGCCAGGTAGCTTGATTAATTTTCTGATGATGGAATCTACAAATAACCGTATTTCGGGCCCGGCCGAAGTCGATCAGCCTCAACACATTTGGGGATGTTTCATCGTGGAAGCTGATTATACCGACCATTGTGCCAAAGATATCTTCTTTGCCCACCCTGGCGTTTAAGTCGCCAAACACGAGGGCGAGGGCAGCTCTCATAGATGCGCTCCAAGCGCTCATAGAAGGCATCTTTGGTCACATTGTCTTCTCTTACGTTGGAGCATGGGCGCAAATCAGCGATATGTTGAAGAACTTCGCTTTGATGAGAAGATGGATGTGGCTAGGCGTTCATACACCGGTTGATTGCCAGGATTCGGCGACGGAGTCTGTCTCCCAAAACGAATCCCAAACTAAATTTGCCCTTCTTTATATAGCTACTGTAGTAAAAAGGACATATTCGTCTCAGTCCTTGTCCCGTCCATCGCATTTCTTGGACGGCGGTGGTGTCAGCCCTTACTCTAACGAGAAAATCTAGACGGGCAGCGGCACCATCCCACTTAAGGGACCGGACATTCCAGGTGCTTGCTCTCAAATCATAATCTTTAAAACGCAGGGGTCGTTCTCAAAATGGAGTTTACTTGCCCGAGGCTGTTGTTTCCTTTTCATTGGTAGGGTTTTTTACGTGGCGGATCCCAAACCCAGTGCACTCTCACTTCAGCTTGCCTTCAAACGGATGTTCTGCGGTTACCCAGAGGAAAATTGGTCTAAGACCGTGAGCTGCTTGAGGCATAAGTATCGTTTCTGGCTACTTTCAAGTGAATGGCAATCAGATAACTTTCCTCACTTGCGTGAACTTCTACACATGACTCCATCCTCCGTTTATATAGAATAAGGAGGAGGAAATAGAAATAAAAGATCTAAGCAGATTTTGATGCTTATATCGTTTTTGCCTATAGCTGATATTCAATCATAAGAGTTCTTTCGACTGGCTTTACAAATTACTGTAGTATAAAACAGTCTAAGAGTGATTCCCGGCTATGCTGAGGGATCAGCCTTCAAACCTAACCATTTCCAGATACCCATTCCCCGGCCTTCTTTAATAAAGCCCCCTTCTTTCTTTGATTGCGCGCATATTTTTCGAATGGCGTAGTTATGTGCTTGAATCTGCCACAAATTGCGAAACAATTTCCCGGCACAAACGAGAAAAAGTGCCAGAAATTGCAATAATAAAGCGGAGAGCAGCATGAAAATGCAAATGTTTGCATTAAACAAAAAGGGGAAGAGAGTAAAAAATAAAAATATATGTACATATAAAGCTATGTTAAGAGGAAAATAAATGAAAACTGATTGCATTTGCCGGAAAATGTGACATTACAAAAACACTGAAACAATGCGAGATGAAATGTATGAAAAAAATAAACGAAAAATGAAAAAAACAAATAAGGTGCACCAAAGAAAATGGCAACAGAACGAAATTTCAGACGACAGAATGTCGCATAAAAATGTCATTGCCCATTCGTTACGTTTCATTTCACTAAGTGACACAAAAGTGCATACCATAAAAAGATAAGTAAAAGTAAAATATGAGAAAACGACAAATTGCACACATACGAGAGCGAAATGTGAGAGGTCAAACGTGCACTAGACGCCCACACAAAGCTGGAGTGCATTCAGCCATGGCATTAAGAACATACAAACATATAGAACATACATAAATATCAACGCATATACCGTTATATGTGTATATGAAAATACGTTATCATTTGTATACTAACATAAAAGCATTAGTAAGTCGTTAAAGTAAAAAAATGCTTTGCAAGGAATGAACAGTTATGTCTTATGAATAGAGTAATTGTACCATTTTGAATCCCTAAAAACAAATTGGTCTTATTATGTAATCACTGGCACTAGACAAAGTCTATTAAATTGTAGAATTTCAGTTAGTGAATTGATTTTTGGGCGAAACTCGTTTATTCCCGAAGAGGATATCGAACGAGAGATCTTATTTTAAAAATATTAGATCCTCAAAATATGTTAACAGTTGTTCTAATATAATTTTCCCTATATCGAAAATTAGACCTGGAATATAATCTAACCTGACATGTAAAAGGTTACGTCTCAAGAGATATTTTGATTTAGATTAGGTTAGGTTGTGTAGCTGATTCCTCAGCATGGCGCGGGATCACATTTAGATTGTTATGTATAGTCCTTTGTGAAGCTAGGAAAAACTACTGTAGTTGGATATCAGCTATCGGCAAAACACTCGGGTGACGAGTAGAGTTGAAATCCGGATGTCTGTCTGTCCGTCCGTCCGTCCGTGCAAGCTGTAACTCCAGTAAAAATTGAAATATCATGATGAAACTTGGTACACGTATTTCTTGGCTCCATAAGAAGGTTAAGTTCGAAGATGGGCAAAATCGGCCCACTGCCACGTCCACAAAATGGCGGAAACCGAAAACCTATAAAGTGTCATAACTAAGCCATAAATAAAGATATTAAAGTGAAATTTGGCACAAAGGATCGCATTAGGGAGGGGCATATTTGGACGTAATTTTTTTGGAAAAGTGGGCGTGGCCCCGCCCCCTACTTAGTTTTTTGTACATATCTCGGAAACTACTATAGCTATGTCAACCAAACTCTACATAATCGTTTCCTTCAGGCATTTCCATATACAGTTCAAAAATGGAAGAAATCGGATAATAACCACGCCCACCTCCCATACAAAGGTTATGTTGAAAATCACTAAAAGTGCGTTAACTGACTAACAAAAAACGTCAGAAACACAAAATTTTACGGAAAAAATGTCAGAAGGAAGCTGCACTCAGGCTTTTTTTAAAAATTAAAAATAAGCGTGGCGTCGCCCACTTATGGACCAAAAACCATATCTCAGGAACTACTCGACCGATTTCAATGAAATTCGGTATATAATATTTTTTTTACACCCTGATGACATGTACGAAATATGGGCGAAATCGGTTCACAACCACGCCTGCTTCCAATATAACGCTATTTTGAATTCCATCTGATGCCTTCTCTGTATAATAGGAGTATGTATATACATTAGGAACCAAAATAAAAAAATATGTAAATGACGGATAATGAAATCTCGATTATCACCTTATCATGCGAGAGTATAAAATGTTCGGTGACACCGGAACTTAGCCCTTCCTTACTTGTTTGATTTAGGTTAGGTTGGGTGGTTGATACCTCATCATGGTGGGGTATCACATTTTGTTTGTTATGTACAGTTCTTTGTGAAGCCAGGCGAAACTACTGTAATTGGATATCAGCTATCGGCAAAACACTCAGAACCTAGGGGCCCAAACCAGTCTAATTATAAAGTAATTCGATGCTAGAAACAAGGTGTCTAACATATCTTCACTAGTCTTGAGCGCACTTTACTTTTCTGAAGACGGCTGTGTTCCAGAGCAGTAAAAATGAGATCTTAGAAGATGCTGCAAGGGTTAGGTAACCTATAACTGAAGTTGATCCCGACAGTGTGCTCTTTCACCAAAAAGCGAGTGTTTCATTCGAATGCCTCCCTCGCAGGTATGGCACAGGAGTTAGGCTCGGTGACCAGACAGTGTGCTCTTCCACCAAAAAGCGAGTCCTTCATTCGAATGCCTCCCTCGCAGGTATATCACAGGGGTTAGGCTCGGTGACCAGTATGAAATCCAATTGTGCTAGGATTTCAGAATTCCAGGTCATCGAAGTATGCAGATTTTCTGAGTCTGAATGCAGTTTGGCGGCCATACACCTTTTGGCTATCTTTACCGGTGCTATACAAAGGTGTTTGGCGCCATAGTTCGATCATAGTGCACTGCAAATACCGATGAAAGCAGCCCGTTGAACACTCGCCAACTTTTCTGCGAACGCAGTCTTTTCCAGCGCTTTCCATCATTCGAAAATTCCTTAGAACCTACTTTTTAACTCTATAAGTAGGCCGTGGACACGTGCCTCCCATTGATGGTGGACGCGCCTCCGGAATTTAGTTCTTCCTAGTGAATGCAACCAGTTCAATCTTGCTAGGATTTAGGGATAGGTCGTTCTCAGCAGCTCAGTTGCTTGCAATACTATGGTACCCCTGAGTTAATTCGTACAAGGAGTTTGAAAAATTGTCCTATATCATGAGAGGTACAGCGTCAGCGTAGGCATTTATCTGCCAGTCGACTTCCTCAAACTTTTCCAGAAAATCATGAAAAACCACGAGCCAGAGAGGTGGCGAGAGAACTCCCTCTTGTGAGGTGCCCTACTTACATTTTTTGTGACCGCGCACTGCCTAAAGAACAAATAAATATTTAAACTTATTCACAACTCGAATGACCGCCTCCCGCTGTACATCGTTGAATGCCCGTCAATATCGAGGAAGTTTCCTACTTAAAATCTTTATTCCTTATGATCCTCTCGAGCCAGAAGACAAGAGTGTGCAAGGCAGTGTCCACTGGCCTGTCTTTGTAATCTGCCCTTCAAAATCGATTTCCTGGAATACTACCCCTTAAGTGTAGTCTCTTAAATGTCTTCAATAAAAAATATCGAACACTGATGGGTTTAAAATCCTCGGCCGACACATGCGATCTCTTACTGGCCTTCGGGATGAATATACCCTCTGGTTTCACGACAATTGGGTATATGCAATCGGAACAGACCCGTATTTTTATCTGGCCAAAAAATTAAATTCATTAAACCCAGAGGATAATTCCGCAGCCTTTAAGCACTTCAAATGAGGGTAATATTTCATATTTCACATAATTTGTGAATAAATATTTATAAAAGAGAATATAATAACACTGAATATCAAACGAAGTAACCGAAAGAACACTTAAGCAAACATTCCAAGGGCGCCCTCTTCATTTCTTCTTCGCAAAATCAATCCCTTTCTTAATGCTCTGCTTCAGCTCTGGTATCAAATCATCCAGTAATTCCGCTTCGAACTTCGCTAAGCTTGGTATACCCAAATTCTTCTCAATACCCTGTTTACCCAGTTTCAAAGGTGTGGCGAAAAATGAGCAATCGGTTACAGCTGATTCCACATAGGCGCATTCTACTGGATCGCCCAAACCGGCCAGACCCATTAACAGTGCGTGAGTAAATTTAGCGACAGAATGCGCTATAACTAGTGTAGCGCCCTGATCACCCTTCACCTTGTTCACATTGTCCTCCGCTGCACGTAATTTCCTTATTAACGGTATTGCGTCGTCCTCATCTTCAATTTTGAATTTCGGCTTGGTATGCGTGAGCACGGGCAGGATCGTGCAAGGCGAATTGCCGCCAATAACGGGCACCTTCACCATAGATGCATCCACTTGCAATTCATCAGAGATAAAAGTGCGCGCACGCACGACGTTGTGTGTGGTGACACCGAACAAGCGATTGGGATCGAATGCGTCTTTCTGCGATGTAACGTAAGAAGCGAGTGGATGCTTTCTCTTAAAATGTGTTTGCATACCTTTTTAAGCGCCTCCGCTGCTAATGGCACAATCGCGTTGGTTGGACTGGTAACTATCGCAATCAATGCTTTCGGACAAATTTCGGCAATGTGCGGCATAATCTCCAAAATAAGAGGGCCGTTTTGTTTGAGTAGCTCATCTTCTGAACTGCCTTGCTTGCGCGGTTGACCCGCCACGATAACGACGACGTCGGCACCTTGCGGTGGTACAATAATTAAAGGTGTTTCGGATAACAAAAACTGATTTTTTAGACTTACAATACAAAGCTTTGGGTAGCATCTCAATTTTTTCGTAACCGAACACTTCCGAATTGGTGTCGATGTGTGACATATCCAAAGCCATGCCAATAGCTTTTTTGACGTCGTAGAGTGAGAGTACTGTGACACGATCATCCCGCTTCAGCAATAGCGAGAGTGCTTGGCCGACATTTCCACAAGCGCCGATAACACAAACCCGACTGTTGCTCTGAAAATTCATAAAAAGTATGTTAGTTGTCTGTTATCCGTTGGAGCGATTTCAAAATGGAATCTTCCTACCGTTTGTGTGGTAGAGAATTTTCTGCTTAAACTCGAAAAAGACTTCAAGACTACACGCACGTTACGCAGCATTACTAAATTTGTTTTCGGTGTTTGGCTCCAGCGAATGTGTTGAAATTAATTCTAATAATATTTTGCTTATAATATTGTCTGAGCTTTGTTGATGTTACTGGGAATACAACTTTGTTAAAAAATTTTGTTTGAAATGTCGGCGAGAGGTGATTTTTACTTTCCGTGTTTTCAAAAATATTTATGTGAATGTATTTTTGTAGTTGTACACTGTGTTTGTGGTAATGCTTCTGTACGAGGGCTGCTATATATATTTCTGGCCTGATAAGGAAAATAGGGATATTTAGGGATAGGGATATTTGTTGTTGGATTTGGCTCGTCTTGGAAGACCCACACGGTCGATTGCTGTTTTGTTTCGGGTTCATACGCATAGATCCATGATTCGTCACCTGTGACGATCTTATAAACGTCTTCTGAAGCATCGAGATCGTATTTTTTCAGCATTTATTTACACCAATCCACACGAGCCTTTTTTTGAGCGATTGTCAAATTGGCCGGGATCCAACGAGAACAAACCTTTTTTACGGCCAGGTGTTCATGCAATATCGAATGTATGCTGGTGGGAGAAATGCATAGGCATGCCTCTATCTGAAGGTATGTTACATGACGGTCTTGCATTATCAGTTCACGTACGGCATCGATGTTTTCTGGCACAACGGCTGTTTTTGGACGACCTTCACGGAATTCGTCTTTGAGCGAGCGTCGGCCACGATTGAATTCGTTGTAACAGTACAGTTTTTCACAGTGCTATAGGATGGTGCTTCATAGCCATACAAAGATTTTAGTTCATCGATGCACTCTTGTCGTGATAATCCACGTCGAAAGTTGTAAAAAATGATCGCACGAAAATGTTCACGAGTTAATTCCATTTTTTGGCCGAGATGAATTTTTTAATTCCCTGTAAATAAAACAATTCACTATTAAATGACAAAACGTTCTGAGTGATGTTATGCTAAAAAATGTCAAACTTTCCAATGGAAATGTCAGATTGCACCTGGCAACACTTAGTGTTGCCTAGTCCAGAAATATATATAGCAGCCTATGTACTAGATGTGAGTTCGTGGATTTCGATTGGTAAATAAACTAAGTTTTATCCAGTAACTCAGTAGATTTGGTAAAAAAACCTATTATTTTTCAACCCAACTGGATGAAGTTGGATTATTTGGACCCGTGGAACATATCACGCTTCATTCGGCTGTGGCTAGGCATTCGAAGTGATAATATTCCAGCGTCTCATCAACATCCTTCCATGCTCTGCAATCCCCCTATTCTACTTTACCCATTTTCTGAAGGTCTTACTAAGTTCGCTTTTTCCTTGAAGTAGGAGCTTTTGGAACTGTACACCATCATCACAAAGTAAATTTGTGGTATGTCCTCTGAGGTTCATTGCTTCAAATATTTCTCGAAGCAGCTTAATGATTTTGGCCTTACGGGCATTGTGTTGTCAGCTGCGCTTAAGCGAGCCAGCTCGTCTGCCTTTCCATTTTCTTCTATTTCTATAGGACTGGGTACCCAGATGATATTAACCGAATTACCCACTGACAGTCTTGTCCGCTGCATAACTTAACGCAAATGCGACTTAGTAGTGGAGGTACGGAAATCTTTAATTGCCGCTTGGCTACTTCAGACTGAGTAGCCAATTGAGAAGTAAACTCCACGAAAAAAGTCTCTACAAGTTCCCCATCAATCCCGTCCTGCTATATGGTGCGGTGGTATGGACGATGACAACATCTGATGAGTCGACGTTACAAATTTTCGAGAGAAAGGTTCTGCGGAAGATTATGGTCCCTTACGCATTGGCCACGGCGAATACTGCAGTCGATGGAATGATAAGCTGTGCGATATATACATTGACATAAGTAGTTCAGTGAAGCTATAAACTCGAAACCAGCAAAGTAAACCAATCATTAGATCGATGCCTTTTAAACTTATCGGTCCTTAAAACTCCTTAATATTCAGGGCAACTGCGAACTTAAATTTCCATGACCCAAATAATGTGACCGAAATCGAAATTATTAATTGAAAATATCCATCATACACTTCAGAGTTGCAATCGCTAGTTAACCTGATTAATATCCTTCGTTGTATCAGGCGGAAAGGGAATTCCGTATAAAAACCACCTGACATTGCTGCCGCCAAAAATATGCAAAAATCGCAGCAAATTTTTTCGCATTTTGACCTCAAGCCAAAAGCTAAAGGACCAACCACACTGACATATTGTAACACGGAGAGTTGCCACTTAATTGTATGCCAGCGCATGAGTGTGCCATATTTGCGAGGAGGTAGTGTGCCATATTTGAGGCATATTTGCGAGGGGGCTGAGGGGCATATTTGAATTTTATTATTGCAATATTCAATTCGCCGCGATTCATATCACAGAGATGTGTTTCGATTACATTTCCTACTATTATGCGCAAGTGCAATGCATGCATGCATGTATGCGTGTGTGTGTGTGTGTTTGCTTCCCTGCGGTCCTGCATATGCATGTATGTATGCAGGTGCGCGGGCTTATAAGGATATTGCATTGCGCTTGCGAATCATAAACATTTGTTAACATATTTCACGTGAGAAATTGATAAAATTTCCCTGCTGCAAGCAATTGCTGAGCCTTTGGGCTGCGCGGTATCTGTATGCGCTTATTTAATAAATATGAATACGTTTGTATTTATGGCGTTAGCAATACATTGCTATCGTTCTGGTTGTTGTTGTTGGTCGGTTGGTTTTAAGGTTTTTTGTCGAATTCCCGTTGTAGCAGCAAATACGCTGTAGGATATTGAACAGCCATTTAGTGGCACGACTCCAGCATTGACTGGTTGGTTGCACCGCGCGCATAGTTGTCTACATACATATGCAAGCAACAACTCATAAATATATACATACGCACATGCGGGGCATATGCTAACGGTTTTTGCCGTTTTCATGCTTGCATACATACATACATTGGCCAAAGCATGCACGAGCGTATGAATAGTTGTTAGTTGGCAGCGAAAAAATTGCATTCTCTGAGTACTCCTCAGGCGAGTTTTGCTTCAACTTCAATGGCAACAGACACAACAGAAGAAATAGCAACATAACAGTTGTTGTGTGCTATTGCAACAATGCCGCCTGTGAGGCAACTGTGAGCTTTGCGGAATCTTGTTTGCTTTGTTCGTTGCCTTGACAATGTTTGGAAAAAATCAAGTTTTTATAAAAGGCGTAAGCCAGCAGTGTTTTAATCCTAGATTTGTTGAGATTTTGGTTTGGTTAGTGGGGGGAGTTTTTTTGTGTTAGTTTTTGATATGGTAATCCTTTGAAAGTCCCCGCGTGGAAAATATCTCAGAATATATATGATATCTACATCGAAAGGTAGGCGGTTGTATTTGAAAGTGTTCTGAATGCATTTGAATTTGAGTTTTTTTTGGCTCTCTTAAAAGCGATACCAGTTATGACTCTCATATGCTTCTATTTTACTGCAGAGAACCCAATGGGCGCCAAGTCTACTAAAATCGGTCGAATTCGGCCCATATCTTCCCCTAGCTTTTATATACCAAAAGTAACGATATTCATCTAAGCGGTTATCCAAACGCCAAAAAAATAAATATTCCTTCCTATGGCCCACATAAAACTATATACCGATTTCTATCAGCACATTTGTGATAAAAAATTTTAAAAATTTGGCAAATTGATACCAAATATCCCGGCGGTCCGGCTACCGCGAATGGGAGACATCTGTCTGCAACCAGCGTATATAGTGAAATATCTAGGGCTCATCCTGGAAAGGAAGCTTTCATGGAAACCGAATATCGAAGAGATAGAAAAAAGGCATCGAGTGCCTTGTACTGCTGTAGAGGAGCCATTGGCAAATGGTGGGGTCTCTCCCCGAAAGTGGTCCTCTGGCTCTACGGCACCTTAGTCAAGCCCATTATGTTCTTTGGAGTCCTTATGCGGTGAAAAGCACTAGGAAGAACCATACTTGCAAAGAAACTCGAGAGCGGGCGACGCTTATCAGCATGTATGGTGCACTAAGGTCTACTCCAACCATTGCACTAAACGCCATCCTGCGCATATTGCCTGTGGATATTACTGGAAAATGTATGTCTGCGAAGGTTCCCATGTCTCAGATTGTCTGGGTTCCTAAAAGAACACGGGTCTAAACATTCGAAAATCCTCACTAACTTTGACTTCACACCGGATCATTTGGATCATGGAGTCGCTGAACCGAACTTTGGCAGCTCTTTCTCTACTCAAATACCGGCGAGTTTTAGACTACCTGTCTAATGACTAATGTCTTCCAGGCCGAAGTTGCAGCCATTAAGATAGCAGTAGATTTGCTGCTCCGGAGTGCAGCCTCCTTCAGAGAAGTGACCATCCATTTAGATATCAGAGCGGCCTTGAACTCTTTAACGATCAGGGCTGGTCAAAGAGTGCCTAAACTCGCTATCAATAACATCCAGTGTCTTTGGGATAACACGGGTATGGGTGCCAGACCACAGCAGAATCGCAGGAAACTGTAAAGCTGATGAGCTAGTAAGAAAAGGCAGCCTAAAATCGCCATCTACTTTGGAGAAGTTCATTTGCTGCTACCATGATAGCCTCTACTTCTGCTTGAAAGTCATTACAGTGGTCTAGCAGTCTGAAACAAGAGTTGATTGAGAGCTCTTGCCAGAAGACTCTCCTTCCAACCTGCGCTTTGAGCTTCGATCCAGTCGTGAAGGTGCCTCACAGCGCCTCTTCTTCAGTGATTCCGCCCCACCCACATATCTGTCGGAGGTATGTGTGGAGATGATGTTACTAGGAGTAGGTTCAACGGAGCCGTACTTCATGTTCTTAAGATTCCAGTCGAACTGGGAGAAAACTTTCCCTCTTTGAGATCCTTAATGTGCCCAGCATCGCGAAGTCCTTCGCAGCAATGCGACGAATACAAACCAAAATTTTTCCAAAAGGGTTCTTCAAATCCTCCCAGCAACAGCATGAATGCCTACTTATGGATTGCATGTGCCTGCAAGTACACAAACAACTGCAATATTTACATATACCGGTCTCTTCCTTGGATCGCACGGATATGCATGTAAATAACGGAAACGTTATAGTCGTCGAGGGCGCGTGGGAGGGAATACCGATGCCTATGGGCCCCCACTTGCTGTCGATACGTTTGCCGATGCAATTGGGGAATATTGTGGAATTGGCAATAAATTCGCTGCTGACATATCGTTTGCATATTTCATGTTACATTTTCCTAGTATGTCTCTATCGCGCTTAAAGCTGCATGTTTTCCTTTCACGCTTTTTCCCGCCGGCTCTTTTTCTAAATCTGCTATTTCCGTGCACAAGACTGAAAATCTTTATATGCAGATGTGGACGTATTTGGGTATTCATTATTTGTGCCATCTGCCGCATTTATTTACGGAGCACGAAGCGAGCAAGCATGGCAGCAAGCGAATAAGTGGAAAAAGTATAAATAACTGAATTATATTATATCAAACGTGTATAAGCTTTTGCTACAAAACCGAAAAGTTTTGAGCTGGCAAATGAAGGGCAGGGTGCTGTAAATAGCCGTTAGTACTTTATGTGATTATTTTCGAACTTATTGAATTTCGAGACGGAGTAAGCATAAATTATTTAATTTTTAATTAGCGGTTCAACCCTGAACTCCGCTAACTGAAATACCAAAGATTTATAAATTTCTTTATAGAACCTTTCTTGAAGCCTTCAATACTTCTGCTGCTAGACTTTTTAATTTTTTTGATAAACTTCCGAACTCGACAATAAAAGATAATTTAAGTCGAAAATCAACTTTGATTGCGAAAACTGCAAAAAGTTGAACTAAAACGCATTTTAACATGCCATGAAGCATGTTTTGTGGCAACCTTTAGAGTTCGAAATGAGAATATCTTACTTGCAAGTGATCAGAAATTGGAAATCTTATAAATACTCTTAAGTAGCACATTTGTTGCAATCGCATCAAGGTCGCTACTAGTTATTACCGATGGGTTTATTGAATTTACGAGACTTTGGAACTAAATGTAGTTACATGGCGACTGTGTGATAAGCTTGAGAAATGTGTATGGTATGTGCACTTTGGAAGTATGTCACCAAATTTGAACTAGTAGCATACCGAGTTGGACTGGTTCAAGCGAGTTCAAAGTTGACTGAAATGGTTAATATTACACCCTGAACTTCTTCTTCTTCTTTACTTGCGTAGACATCGCTTCCGCGGTTACAGCAGCACGTCAGTAATTTCTTCTTTGCGCAATTGGGCGCCAATTCGAGATACCAAGGTTAGCTAGGTTCTTCTTCACCTGATCTCTCTAAACGGGGCGTAGATTCTTATAAAAGATTGTGTATTTTCGACTCAGCTCTGCAGCTACTCTCTCCAGCAGTAGATTGAAGAATTCGCACGATAGGGAGTCGACTCGTCTGAAACCTCGTTTGGTATCGAACTGCTCGGAGAGGTAATTCCCGATCGTGACGGAGCTTTTGGTATTGCTCAAGGTCAGTTTACACAGGTTTTTTATGCAGTCAAAAGCGGCTTTGAAATAGACGAAGAAGTGGTGCGTGTCAATTCTCTTTTCACGGTGTTCTTCCAAGATTTGGCGCATTGTGAATATCTGGTCGGTTGTAGATTTTCTAGATCTAAAGCCACACTGATAAGGTCCAATCAGTTTGTTGACGGTGGCCTTTTATTTTTCACACAATACCATCGATAGAACCTTATATGCGATGTTGAAGAGACTTATCCCATGGTAGTTGGCGCAGATTGTGGTGTCTCCCTGTTTGTGGATTGGGCAAAGCTCATCTAAATTCCAACAGTTAGACCTTCAGGGTAGGGATATTATACCCTGAACAGGGTAAATAAAGTACGAAACTTGTAGCACTCAGTACAAAACGTTGGTCGAATTAGTCCATATCCTGCTCTGTATCAGTCTGTATGTCTGTATTTTTATAACCGAAATTGTGTATTAGCTCTTGAGATATCAATCTGAAATTTTGTACAAGTAATTTTCTCGCCAAGAAGCGGCTCATTTGTCGGAACCACCGACATTGGACCACTATAGCATATAACTGCCATACAAACTGAACGACCAAAATCAAGCTCCTGTATGGAAAACTTTTTTGTTTGGCGCGATATCTTCGTGAAATTTGGTACATATTATTTTTTTAGACAATAACACAAGTTTACAAATTCAGGTCAACTTTTGGATCTGAGCAGATAAGAACGATTCTTAACTATATTTGATATGCTGAATTCGAATATGCATTTAGTTTTTTAAGATTGATTCTAGTTTCTGAGTTCTCGCATGATCGCACCATCGTGCTGTTACAAGCACAGTTTGCAAGCACAGTAATTAAATACCGATTGAGGAAAATTCTCCCAATCTTCCATGCACTGCTTGATAAGTCATTTCAACTGTAGCAGTAAAATAAAATAAGTGATTAGAGCAAATAAAAATGCAGAGACAGTGTTGCAAAGTTGATTCAAAGTGTTTTTGTTACGTTTGTGGTAGTTATGTATATGATTAAAAAAAGTGGCAAAATAATAACAAATGCGCTCAAAGATGCGTACCTGCACTACTTTGGTTTCAGAGTAGCAGACACTCATAAGTCATGGATACCGAAATTTATTTGTAACGCATGCAAAACAAAGCTGTATAAGTGGTCATTTAGAGAACGTGAGTACTTTTCCTTTTCAATGCCAGCGCTCTGGAGAGAACCTAAACACCATGTAAATGATTGCTACTTTTGTTTGATGAAAATTAAGGGCATGAATGCAAAAAAATTAGCAAATTATGAACATCCTGATGTATCATCAGTATCCAAGCCAGTTCCACGTACTGCTAATGATTCATTGCCAGTTTGTCCAAGTATAAGTGGAAGTGTCCTGGAAACTTTAGCTCCATCACCCCCGAGTAATGATAGCGACTTTGTCATGGAAGAGACACATTTAATTTCGCAAGATGAACTAAGCGATTTGATTCGTGATTTGAATTTGTCCAAGCAAAAAGCAGAGTTGCTAGCATCACGGTTGCGGCAATGGAAATATCTAGACTCTCGAACACAAGTTACTGTATACAGAAACAGAAATCAGACACTTCGAAAGTTCTTCAAAAAAGAAGACAACAAAAGTTTCTGTAACGATACTAATGGTTTATTTAATGAAATGAATACACCGTACGATCGAAACGAATGGCGTTTATTCATTGATGGTTCCAAATACAGCCTAAAAGCTGCTCTTCTCCACAATGGAAATAAAAAAACCATCTATTCCCATTGCTCATGCAGTACAAACGAAGGAATGCTACGAAACAATGCGGAAGATCCTGTGCTTCATCAAATACAATGATCATAAATGGAAAATATGTGGCGATCTAAAGGTTTAAACATTGATTCCAATTAAATCGAAAACACTTATTTTTTATATTATTTCAACAGTGGACAGCAAAACGTCTCCGCTGAACCACTCGTAAATCCACAAGACATTTCTAGGCCTTATAAAGAACTTCGTCAAAGCATTAAACCGTGAAGGACCGGATTTTCAGTATTTAGTTAAGTTGTTTCCTTTGCAAAATCATCGAAAGATTGGAGCTAGAATGTCTGATACGACGAACAAGGAGAACGGCTACGGCAAAGTTCCGCCAATCTTCATTTCTGATATGTTACTTTTAAGTTAATAAAATGAATATTATTTGACAAAAATCATAAAAAATTAAATTCTTGATTATTTCAAAAACTAGAATCAATCTTAAAAAACGAAATGAAGATTCGGATTCAGTGTCATCAATTGTCATAGAAACCACTTTTGGTTGCCCAGATCCAAAACCGTGTATACTTGTGTAATGTAGTCTGCAAAAAAATTGTTCAGATCGGATCACTATAGCGTATATCTGTCATACAAATTGAACAAACGCAATCAAATGCTTGTATGAAAAACGTTTTCATTTGGCGCGATATCTGCACGAAATTTGGTATGAGATTTTGTCTGAAGTAATGGTATAATCTCTGAAGAAATTGTTTAGATCGGATCACTTTAGCATATAGCTGTCATACAAACTGACCGTTTGAAATCATATAATAGTCAACGTCAACGGGTCATTAGTTGATTGAGGCCATCAAAAGTAGTTCGCTAAAGTAGCTAAAGCCTTGCTAGAGCTAACTGTACGAGTACACTTTTAAAGACCTGTAAGTGCTGATGCTGGCACATAAAGTCGAGTAGTTGCTGCTAATCATACAATTTAAAAACTTTTCATGCAAACAATAAAAATATGCCAGTCAATTTCTTGCAGTTCCACTTCCAACAGCCACTTGGTTACGCAACAACTACAATTTCTTTGAGTGCTTTACCACTCTCGAAGGAGCAAGTTTGCCTGCACATAAACTCTGATATGTCATTAACATTTCCGAGCAGTCCACAGCCGCTCATAGCTTATAGCACATCAACACAAGTTTGTTGTAGCTCAACAACATGAAAATATGAAATGAAAAGCAGCAGTAACGATTCGTACGGAAAAATGAAAAATACATAAATGTATGTGTGAGTGTGTGTATGTGTGCAGCAACAGAGTATTTATTTGTGCACATAACTTTGCGATTGAGGTAAACTGCAGACCGTAAAAGTATGCACATAAACATTTTCAATGGCTTGGCAATTATTATAGTATAGCAACTACTCGCCCAACGGCAGCCCAGGGTGCGCCGATGACTTCCCAACATTCCGCTACACTTCAATGCACACAACTTTGCTCTTTGCTTTTGTTTATTCGGCAAACTTGCTGCACGAGATTTGAGTCGTTAAGAGTTTCAGTGGCGCAATGCCTGGCGCTCAAATATTCATAAAACATAATTTTGTCTCGATTTAATTGTGACCGCAGGCGCAGGCAAACAACAGCAACAACAATAGCGACAACAGGCAAATAGTGTTGTAACAAAAGTGAAAATATTTACAAATAACCAATAGTCAACGGAAGAAAAATGGCCGGCATGAAAGGCAGTAAAAGTATGCATTTATGATAATTGGAAAATATGTACGCACACAAGCACATATATACAATACAACTACAAATCTTCATACAAGTATTTACCGAAGTACTTACATACATACATATGTAAGGCTCTGTGCAGAAAAGTTATGAAAAGTATGTAAGCGACGAATAAATAACGTAATTATTTGCACGAGAGAAATTCCGAAATATTTAACTGCACATAAACTCCTCAATACACACATACACACATACACCATATGTATGTATGAGCAGGTAAGGCAAACAGAAAGCATGAAATTTATTAAGCATCACACAAGGACATTGGTTTTTGCGGATTACGCCAAGTGAGCTGTAAACTTCGTTGCCCGCACAATGCGCTGTGGCTGGGCGCCGGGCTGGTCCAGAGCGCCACGGCGGATGGCGGGTGTCGAGGGCAAATATTTACAATCGCAACAGCGCGCCACTAAAAAGGTAAGGCGACCGCGCAGCCGGTAAAGTAACTATTAAAGACGTGCGGCGGGGCGAGTGGCGATGGAGAGAGTTGCGGTGGTGTGCGCGCAAAAGGCATTTCATTGGATTAATGGCGCGTATTGGTGGAAGTTTCCGAACCATTGATTGAATGTTACAATGTTCAACGGAAAATGCGCAACTTTGTTATACATAATTAGTGGCGCCGCGGCGTGCGCGTAGCTGCAGACTTACTTGTAATGGCGTGTAATTGCGTAGCATATATTTTGCCCTGCTTTAATTATCCTCAAAAGTATTTGGCTAATGTTCAGCATGATTTGTTGCAAAGAAGAAATAAAATAAATGTATGAAAGCAATTATCAAAATTGCTTATATTTTTTTGTGGCAAAAATAACTGCTTAATCATGCTATTGTTTGTGTAAAAATATAATTTTAGTATTTTTTTTAACTAATTGCGCGATTTATATTTTTAAGATGGAGGGTGCGTGTAGTATACCAGTATAACAGGTGTAAAGCAAGCATTTTTATGTGAGAGTTTGCTCAGTTGAAGCTAGATAAACTTAAATTTGGAGTATTTTAATGATGATAGAATTGAATTTTACAGCAATTTATGAAAATCACACTCAAAATTTAAAAAGGATAACTGAGGAAGAAAAATAATCTGAAGAGTTATAGGCAGTTATCTCTCTGTATATACGCGAAGCGAATGTGAAGCAGCGATTACAGGCAACGATAGGCCAAATACAACGCATTTTTTGGAGTGATTGGGGTCTACGATGTCGTGCTTTTTGCACCATATATCGTGGGAAGCAGTCACGACAGTCTTGGGTTCCGAAAAGCTCCTTTCAATACAGCGTTGTGTGATGCTTGCCTGTTTGCTTGTATGTATGTCGCACCTTCTCAATGGATGCTATGCAGGTTCTGTTCGGTGCACCCCTTTTTGACCTGTTTGTCATACAGCGTGCTGTTGCATTCAGGTAAAGAAGAGATCTGAGTGTTCCATTGCTGCAGAATGACTCGATTTCCGATGATGTGAAGAGGGAGGCAGGAAGATACTACGTAGGCTGCTATATATATTTCTGGACTAGGCAACACTAAGTGTTGCCAGGTGCAATCTGACATTTCCATTAGAGAGTTTGACATCTTTAGCATAACATCACTCAGAACGTTTTGTCATTTAATCGTGAATTGTTTTATTTACAGGTAATTAAAAAATTCATCTCGGCCAAAAAATGGAACACATCGAAAAACTGGTACAACGAATTCAATCGTGGCCGACGCTCGCTCAAAGACGAATTCCGTGAAGGTCGTCCAAAAACAGCCGTTGTGCCAGAAAACATCGATGCCGTACGTGAACTGATAATGCAAGACCGTCATGTAACATACCTTCAGATAGAGGCATGCCTATGCATTTCTCCCACCAGCATACATTCGATATTGCATGAACACCTGGCCGTAAAAAAGGTTTGTTCTCGTTGGATCCCGCACAATTTGACAATCGCTCAAAAAAAGGCTCGTGTGGATTGGTGTAAAGAAATGCTGAAAAAATACGATCGCGATGCTTCAAAAGACGTTTATAAGATCGTCACAGGTGACAAATCATGGATCTATGCGTATGAGCCCGAAACAAAACAGCAATCGACCGTGTGGGTCTTCCAAGACGAGCCAAATCCAACGAAAAAAAAAAACATTTTCGTTGATAAATATGCCTATTTTCATTATTAGGCCAGAAATATATATAGCAGCCCTCGTAGATGATAGGTTCAGGTGTAGGTAGCAAGATCGTTGGGACAATAATCCTAGCGGCCAAGTGACTTATGAGTACATTCGGGACGTTGGGTTTGCTGAGGGTAACACAAACGTCAGGTTTTATTTGTTTGTTTGGGTTTTTTGCTTACGGGGCATGTACCTCTGAATACAGTTTTGTATCAAAGGCACCTATCTAATAGGTCGGGTTGTTTTTGTGGAGCGTGGGTAGAGGACTGGAAGCATATAATTGCAGGATGCCCGATGTACTCGGGCATTAGGGATCTGTGTGGTATGAGGATTAGCTGGACTGAGGACGTTTAGATGTTAGCGGTGTGATATCCACTAGTCGGAATGGCGAACAGTTAGGGTCGTTTGCGCGTGAATTGTTTAGGCGCCGAAGGCGTTTATTTGAGTGTGTGTAATCTGCGTATGGGGTCCAACCCATGGTCACCAGTCCTGAGCGGAATGGAAGCTCAACTGATAGCAGTTTCGGCTACTAGGTCTGGCCGGAGATTTAATTCTGGTACCACGGGAAGTAGGAGCCCTTGGAGTTCGCTCCAACCAACTCATATTTGTTCTTAAAACCCAAATGCGATGAGAACTGACACTTTGTTAAATGTGGAGTTGCATTGCAAGCGGATGACGCGCCCAAAATACGGCAGAGGTTTAATATGAGCTTGGAACCCTACAAAAGTGTTTAGTGTGCCTAATCCACACTGTCAATTGACTTGTTTCGAATTTTTTGTTTTAAGGGTATTATAACCTTTGCACCGCTGAGCCTTCTTCTGGCGGTTCTCTCTTTGTTCTCACATCTGTGAGAGCTTTGTGGGCGGGGCTTAGCTGTTGGAGAAGAGGGACAGTGAACTTTTTTTATAGATAAATCGAAGTTATTAGGAAGGGTAGGAGGTCTTTTGTAAATGGCTATCCATCTTCAGGCTACCAAACCACTGTAGCGTCTTGCAAGCAGAGGTAGTTGCCGTCAAGATAGCGCATCCTCTTTCAGAAAAGTCTGTATTCATTCGCTGATATGATGAGCGTACATAACGACTCAGGATGTACTCGTACACTGTTTTATTAGCAAATTGCTTTAAGCTTTTTCCTTATTAGTCTTGTCTGGGAAACAGTGGAATCACCGGAAAGTGCAAAACTCTTGCTAACGAAGGCAACCTTTCTCCAATTTCATCCCATTGGAAACAGGTAGGTTTACCGAAGTTCTCTTACGCTCGTGGGTTTGATTTATGAACCTTCAGTGAACTCGGCAAGAGTTGGCCAATGACTAGAACTTGTGCGACTGCGATATACTTGCAGTCAAAAATAAACCCTAAGAGGTTCTCTGAACTCCTTGCCCTTAACAAAGTCAATTTCGCCGTAATTTAGGTGTTCTGGCAGGTTACTATCCAATAGGTACACATGCCGTGCGACTAAATATTTGGACGCTCTTTGTCGCAGTTGTCTGGAGGAAGGAGAAGTTGGATCATCTTGTCACAATCGCCTATATTTTCAGATAAATACATTTTTGGAGCAGTTAGCGAAATAGCTGGGATTGACTGAGTGACGACTTTATTAATTTTGCCGTGAGCTCGAGACATTTTGTCGGTCCGTGAGCACTTTCAAGGACGTCTGTGTTTTTTCTTGTCATAAGTATATACTTTCCTTCAGTGTGTTACAAACTTCGTGGCAAATTTAAAATACTCATTTCAGGATAATAAGTATATTGGTATGATACGGGTGGTCTAAGGTTGTAGTCCTTATGTAATAAGTATACCTGTTGGTTGCTCGCAACACTTTAAGATATATGTATATCTAAGCGACTTAATAAGTGAGAGACTTGTAGTAAAGGCAGCTGGTTCTTTGTACAATCGAGACACAATTTTTGTAAGTTGAAGTTTGAGCTATATTCAATGTTAACAACCCCCAACAACAACATTCATTTTTTTACTTTTTTAATAAATAACTCCACTAAATCAAAATATGAACTTTTCCAACCAACCGTTGGGAGGGTAAATAAATTCAGCCCAACTTTAATAACTATTTTTGAACAAAAACCAAAAAAAAAACAAAAACTCCTCTGCGCTTTATTAACGGTGTGAAAATATCATTCTCAAATGTCTTAAAAATTCACGCATCGTTACCTGCAGAACTCCGACAAACTTCAAATAATAACTCATAAACTGTTTTGTCAGCGCAGCAATGACATTCAGCAGAGCCGAAAGTGTGCTTCAAGGCAAAAAGAATTTGCGCAGAATTGTTGAATTCTTTAAGGTATTAACGAGCACTCATTCTAATGCCACTTTTTGTTTTCCAAAGAAATTTATAAATTTTTTGTATGAGAAGAAGAAGAAGAATAAATGAAACTTAAACAAATGAAAATAAAGCAGAATTATAAAACTTCTTCTTCTCCGGCTGCTTGTTTTTCTACTCACAAGAAAATACATTTTTCACACACAATCTTCGCTGGGGGTAGTAAATTGTATTGTCAGTGTCGACCGCCGACTTCTAAAGTTTTCAAAGCACGGCGTTTGTATGCTTTTATTTACATGTACATTTGTGTGCGCTTGTGTGTGTGTCAACTGTGGTGTGGCGCTTCTGAAACATAAATATATGTATATACTAACATTGGTTCGCATTGCGGTTGAGTGTGTATGTGTGCGTGCGCCAACCAGCAGCTGATACTGTCAGGAAACACCAAATCCACCAGCCAACCACACTGCAAATACGTGTGTACCCACGGTTGTGCGTTTGTATGTATAGTATATACTATGTCACACGTAAGTGCTTGGTGCTAATCAAGTCAACCAGCGCAAAAGTGTTAAGTGCGAAATTGAAAAGTTAAAGTTAAGTGGCCGCATTGACAGTGAGACGACGACGACGTTGAATTGTCGAGATATCCGAGGTTATATGCACGTTGTCATTGCCATTGTTATGCGTTGTCTCATTGTATTTGTTGCGGCGAGTGCTGCGCTGCGTTTGGCTGTGCGTATGTAAACGTTTGCGTTAAGTTTGTTTTGATGTTGAAACTTGGAAATTTAATGCAATAACACCAGGTTAATAATACTTGGCGGAATAAAAATTTGCGCAGAAGTCAATGCAAAAGTTAAAACTTAAACCAACAAAGAATCGCAACGATTCAATGAGAGTTTATGTGCAGTAAAAATAAATTGACGGCTGCGGTTGCAGGTAGAGTTGGTGACTTGGTTGCTATCAGCTGTTCTTAATATATGTATGTAAATATATATATACGTGTTGCTGTGGTATACATGTTATACTATTATTCATATAATAAACCATTCAATATAGTGAAAATTTCATTTACGAACAAAGGCGAAAACTTTTGTCGGTATAAGAATCCAGGGGGTTGTACTTGAGGTTTAATTTTGAATATGATCACACAAATAAATGTCAATGGGAAGTCTCAGTTCGGTTAACAGCATCTATCGGTTTTAGTTAAAAAAAGGTACTTTACCGAAAGGTGGAATCTTGATTAAGTTTACCAGAACTTAACTGACAAATGGCTGCTAAACAAACATTGAGGAAATGACTCTTAAGATTTGGCATTTTACTGAAAATTACAGTTGAACGACGTTACGCTTCTCTTAACGAGATAAAGACGGCATCGAAGGAGGAGCTGAAGAATATAAAAAAAAAAAATGATTTTTGAAGTGCTTTGAAGATTGGAAAAACCGTTGGCACAAGTGTATAATATCTCATGGGGATTACTATGAAGGGGACAAAATAGATATTCATGAATAAATAAATAATTTGCGTACTTTAGTTTATATAATAATTTGTTTACTATGTAAGCTTTAATAAAAAAAAATAAAATAAAATAAAAAAAATAAAAAAAAAATAAAATAATTTTTGAAAAAACACAAAATTCGCGATACTTTTTGAACACACCTCGTAGAAGTTTGAGTTATGGAAGTTCAACTGCATTATATTTTTTTGGGGATTGTGAATACATACATATGTTTTGAAATATATACAGAGGAAACTCTCATAAACAGACACTGACGAACCAGCCTTTCTGTCCAGTTAATGGAGTTGTTCGTTTAAAATATTATGTGGTATGGCCGCCAGTATGCCGGTGCAAGCTTTTTTAATGGCCTCTACGTCTGCATAACGCTTTCCTTTCATGAGCAAATGTATTTTTCCGAAATGGAAAAAGTCGCACGGTGCCAAATCACGTGAATACGAGAAGTGATTAATGGTTAAAATGTGATTTTTGGTCAAATAATCGGTCACAATGATGTCCTTCGAATGTTGGATTCTGAGCAATTTTTAGCCGTCAGTCAATTTGCAACCGTGCACTCACCTTTCGTAAGCCCAATTGTTCGGTCAAAATGCGATAAATCGATGTTTTGGAGATGTTAAATTCCATTTCCATGAATTTCAATAATGATTTCGGCTGATTTTTGATGAATTTACGCACAGTTTCGATGGAATTTCTGCTGATCACGGATTTTGATTGGC